>NC_137047.1:16569954-16589954 GCF_032717465.1 Coenobita brevimanus
AACACTCTCAGGCTCCTACGACTCACTCATTTGAATAAGATCGTCCGAAATTAGCTGGAAAACAACACACTGGAGACGACGCGACCATGAGCGAGTTAAATGTCATCTTTTAATTAACCAGAATCGGATTTTGACGCGATAATTAACCGCGTTTGACGTTAAAGAAAAATTGCTCAACAGTTCCAAATTAATTTCCGCGGCCAAAATTAATAGTCAATTATTTTGCTAAGGTTTCGCGATGGTGATTCCGATGTCATTAAAATTAATTCCCCCTACTGGCCCGAGTCTCTTGTCTGCCCCGCATGGACCGCAAATGAGGGGTGTGTGTGTGTATATATATATGTATGGAAGTATGTTAATTTATATGTAAGATATCTACGTATGTAATATATGTATGCACCGCATCTTAAGTATGTATGTATTTATTATTATGTATTTATGACTACCGGTATGTATGTATGCATGTATGTCCCGGTATGTATGTATGCATGTATGTACCGGTATCCAAAGTATGTACAAAATGTATTTGTGTATATAGGTATGTATGCACGTATTTAGTGATAATAAATTGCCTCAGATATTTATCTCTATGTAATTAAACACCGACAACTAAGCTTAGCTGCCTGTATATCTAGCTATCTACATACTGAGTGTTATTGAGAGCAGAAATTCATCCTTTCAAATAATTCATCCAAACACCTATCTATATGGTCGATAAGAAAAACTATCGGTCTACCTCCATCCATCCACTAATCTACCAATCTACCTACCAACCCATCTACCAATCTGCTGTACCAACCACCGATCAACTCACTCGCCATCTTCCCTGCTAACCCCTTCCCCCACTCCCTCCCTGCTCCCACTCCTTCCCCACCGCTGACCACGGGAACACCTTGCTCCATCAACTCGAATTTGGGCTCCAGTGATTTCGTATAAACACTCTTTCAGCCCACCCCTTCAGAGCCAGCCAACGCCACCCCCCACCCCCCCAAAAAAAAGTCAACCCCTTCTGCGTCATAGTATAGTCCCCTTTCTGTAGCCCCCTCCCCCTCCTCCAAGTAGCCTACGGTGGTATGGTACACTTTAGCTTAAATGCTGTGTGGCCTAGGGACAGCCTGCTTCAGTTGTGTGCCTCGTTTTCTTAAAGTTTCAGTCCAGTTTCATAGCTCTCCAGTCTAGCCTAACCCTGACCCACTGTAGTCCCATCCAGTCTCCCGTTGTCAAGTTCTATCCTTCTCGCCTACTTCTCCTCAGCCAAACCAACCCAAGCTTACACCCTTGTCAATATACTGAGCCATCTTAGTTCATAACAGTTCACCTCTGCCTATTTACTTTAGCCTTTCCAAACTCATCCCAGGCTCGAGTTTTTCAGTCTCTCTCATCATGGCTCTTCTCTGCTTTTATAACCTAACTCAGCCTAGGCTTCTCAACCTCTGGTAGCTTTTGTTACCTGCCCTTCTAACTTAGCTCCGACTTATACCTCTCAATATGCTCAACTCTTCCCGTCCATCACAACTTTATCCCTGGCCTCCATAGCCTATCCCATCCCAGTTCAGCCAGGCCAAGGTCAACCCTTCTTAATTTTTTCGCTCCCCTAGTTCATCGTAATCCTTCTAACCTCGTCCAGACTTATCCTTCTCAATATACTCAGCTCTTCCCATCCATCAAAGCTTTATCCCTGCCCTCCTTAGCCTATCCCTTCCCGTCCAACCTATCCCCGTCCAGCCCTGCCCTCATTAACCTGCTTTGAATGCGTGTCTGTAGAGGGGAGCCCTAAAGCGCTTGCTGGCTCCCCTCACTTCCCCTCAACCCCCCTCCCTTCCCCTACCCCCCACCTCCATACTCCTCGAACCTATGGACACTCACTATGGCCCCATCCAGACCCTCCTCAGACCCCTGGCCAAATCGCTCTTATGGCCTACTCCACACAAGGGCCAATTTACTTCAGGTGACGCTGGGTATGGCTTGGGTTCCTTGTGGTGCTGTTGTTGTGCTGCTGCTGCCTTCTATACTCTCTCTCTCTCTCTCTCTCTCTCTCTCATTTCCTTCCTTCCTTCCTTCCTTCCCCAACCCCCTTTCCTTCATTTTCACAAACTCGTTCTCCTCCTCATAACTCTCAAGTCTTTAAACATTAATGTAGTTCTATTTTCAAAGTTTGCTTCTTAGTGGCTTTTCCCAGCTTCGTTGTTTCTTTCCTGTCGATTTTAACGTCTTCCTCTCGTCTGTGTCTGCTTCCTGACTCTCTCTCTCTCTCTCTCATACACGCACACACACACACACACACACACACACACACACACACACACATAGGCTTTCCTTTTCCTTCCGTCCCTCTCTACCTTACCCCCTAACCCCCTCCTACCGTCTCTCCATTTCCTTTCCCCCCCTTCTCCCCTCACCTAGGCCTTTCACCCTTGCCCTTAACTCTGCCGCCACTCCCACTCAACCCCCTAACAGCCTCCTCGCCATCACAGCAGCTCCATAACACAGCGAAATTAATGTACTTAGGCTTAAGAGGCACAAGAAAGAGAAGAAAAAGAGGAGGAGGGGGTGGGGAGAAAAAGAAAAGGGAAGGGAAAGAAAGGCGTGGAAGAGGAAAGGGAAAGAGGGGAGAAGAGGGGAAATAAGGAGAGGGGACGGGAAGGAAGACTGAGAGAGAGGAGAATGCGGGAAAAGGAAGGCTGGGAAGGGGAAAGAAAGATGAAAGAGAACTGAGAGAAAGGAGAAAGAGGGGAAAGGGATAGGTGTGTGAAATGGTAATGGGCACGAAGTGAGAAACAAAAGTGGGATGGAAAGTGGCAGAAAGGAGGGAGGGGGAGGGATAGAAAAAGAGTACTGAAAGAAGAAGATGGGAAACAGGAGAGAGATGGTAGTAAAAAAAGGGGGACAGGACAGTAAGAGAGAAAAAATGATGGAACAGAAAGACAAAAAGGAAGGAGGTGGCCAAAACAGGGGAGGGGTGTGAAAAAGAACAGAGGGGTGTGAAAGAGAAAATGAGGGAAAGGGGTAAAAAGAAAGAGAGAAGTTAGCCAATCCTCTTTTACCCCCACTCCCACCCCCACTCCCTTACCTCTTACTGCTCCGTATATGTATGTTACTTTCGGTATAATATGCAACCCGACTCATTTGCTAAGCTTTGCATCTGTGTGGTAATGGTTATGGCTCCTGTGGTGAAGTCAAGGTTAGGGGATGAAGGAAGAGATGATGGAAAGGAAAGAAGAGGGGACAGCGAAATGAGGGGAAGGGGTGGACTAGGTGAGTAAGAAAGTGGGTGGGAAGGAAGAAATATTTTCCTAATCCCACTTTCTTGAAATTAACCCCTCACATCAGTCATCTCCATCAGTTTCCTATCTTTTGCTTACCTTCTTTCCTTTTCTTTCCTTCCCCAGCTTTCTCCCATCCTTCCGAATTTCAGACAGCCTTCTCCCCTCCTAATCCTAACCTTCACTACCTCTCCTCCACCCTCAGCCACGTCTCCCTTCCACTAAACAACCCTCATTCCTCCCTTTCTCCCTCCTCCAACTCTGTCTTCCCCATTCTTCCGAATCTCTCCTATCCTCTCCTAATCCCCATCCGTTCCTGCCTCTCCCTCTCCTCTGCTACCCTCCCCCTGCCTTGTCATGTCTCTATCTCTTCCCCACCCCGTCGAATCTCAGTCAGTCCCTCTCCCCTCTTTATCCTCATCCCTCCCCCCCCCCACCTCCCACCCACCCTTCCTGCATGCCGGCCCATCCCTTGCTCGCGTATGCACATTTCCACGCAACTGCATGCAACCCCCCAATCAACATGCACAGGCAGCCAGTCCCCAACTTATCATGCGCAGTCAAAAGCCCCACTAACTCTCTTTATGGGCCACTATTGAAATCCTATATTTTACCCCGTAGGCAAGTCCACTCCATGCTTTATGCTTGGAGCGTTCGCCTACCCGCCGCTGTCCCTAAAACTGGTCCCGAATTAATGGTGAAAATAAATAAAATGCGTCTGTAATCGTCCGGACTGGGTGCATTCGGCAACTGCGGCTGTGCATTCGCCTTTGGAACACCCCCCCACCCCAACCCCTTCTCCACCCCCACCCCTCCTACCTCCCTGTGCTTTTTCCCTCTCCTCTCTCTCCCCCTCCCTTCTCTTTCCCTTTCCCCCACCATCCTCTCATTACCCCTTCCTCCCTCTGCTAACCCTCTTCCTCTCCTCCCCACTTCTCCTTTCTTCCTCTCTCCCCTTCCCTATCCCTCTCCCCTCCCATCACCCAGTGCCCCCCTCTGTTACCCCTCCTCCTTCCCTCTTTTCTCGTCCCCCTCCCACTCGCTCACCCAAACTCTCCACGAGACACCCAACCTTCTTCTCCCCATCCCTATCCCATCCCATCGGTCTTGATTGCCACAATCTTCCTTAACCGCTTCAGTCAGAGAGGTTTTCCTAAGTCGCATAAAATCGGCTGGCGAACAAAAGGGCGGCCTCTAACTATCCTAAATCTCCCCATGCACATACATTTCCTAGTACAATCCCACATTCTTCTACCTTGTTCTATCTCATTCCGCTAATGTCCCTCTCTCCTCTCCCCCTTCTCTCTTCCCCTCGCCACTCTGCCCTCCCTCCTTTCTCTCTTCCCACATCCCCCTCTTCCACTTCCCTGCCCTTTCTCTTCCCCTCATCCACACCCTCCACTCTTTTCATTCTCCCCCATGTTCTTCCTACGCCTCCCCAAAATTCTCCCTCCACCTCCCCCTCTCCCACCCCACAAATCCCTTCCCTTTCCACCCCATCCCCCCAACCCCGCGCCCACCCCGTAGCCTAGCAATCACTGTTTTTCACTCTGTAATTACGGCATACGGGCTATTATGTAGGGCGATATGTGGACCCTTCCGCCTCTACCGACGTGCCCCCACTTGGCTCAGTATTACACCCGAGTATTTAATATTTGCTATTGGTCCAGTCCGCAGCACCGTTTTTACCAAGAGGGAGAGGGGAGGGCTACAGATTTTTTTCCCCACTCACTTTTCCTAAGGTGAACAGTTGAGTGAGTGTGTGCAAAAGATTAATTGTTTATGAGGTTTAGTACATATTTTTTTCCTCTGTATTTTTTAAGATGTATGGTTTTCTTTGGCTGAATTTGAGATGGACTGTGTTTATGAATTGGATATTTTTTTTTTAAGAGTGATGGAATTCTTACGTTATGGAAAGGGGCTCTACTTCTTTTGCTTAACTTACGAGGTGTAGTCGATTTTCTTTTAGTAAGATTAAAAAGTGTGTAATTTATTAACACACTTTTTAAAGGATGAATGGGTTTCTTAGGGAGGGTGAGGGAGCTGGGATGCATGGGACGGAGATATGGATAACTGATAGGGGGATGGGAGGAGAATTATTAAGCACAGTAAAGGACGCATGGAGGTCAGGAAGGAAGGAAGGAAGGAGGGGGTGAGGGAGTAAGAGAGGAAGAAGGAAATAGCAGGAAGGAAGGTTAGAAGAAGAGGAGGGATGGAAGAAGTGAGATTAAAGTCCTCTGGGGAAGGAGCGAGTGAGGGAGTAAGACAGGAAGGAGGAAGTAAAGGAAAAAGTGAAGAAAATGAGAGAAGACGTGTAGGAATGTGGGAACAGAGGTAAATGCTGTGGGAGTGAGACAGAGAACGTGGAAGTGAAGATGAAAGCATTTAGACTACAAAGAAAAAGGGTAAGAGAAATACACACAGGATGATACAGAATGAGAAAGTGGATGTGAAAGAGGATAAGTGTGAAAGTGAAAAATACCAGGAAAATGTATACACGGAATGAGAGATTGAGGTATGGAGTTTGAAAGTGAAACAGGGAGTCTGAAAGCGAAAAAAAAAATGAGTTTAGGAAAGAGGTTGGGAGTATGGAAGAGACTGAGGAAGTAAAGAAGTCAGGAAAAGAAAATGAGAGGGAGAATGGGAGTGACGGAGAGAGTATGCAAGTGGGATTTAACCAAGGACTGTGGCAGTGATGCAGGGATTACAGCAACAGCAAGAAAAACGAAAGTGGGAGTGAGTGAGGGGAATGGGGGAGGGCGGGCAGTGGACAGGGACATGGCAGGAGCGAGGAGTCCACTATGCATGAAGCAATATGCACTCAGCGGTGGAAATGCATTAATAAAGCGCCGATTTAAGGGCGAGAGTGCATTGCGGGGCCCCGTGCATTGACCAGTGGGAAATGCACTGCAAAGGTTACTTGTTCTCCTTTCCCTTCCTTTCCCTTTCCCTTCTTGTGTCACTCCTTCCCTTCCCATACCTACGCTTCTCTTCCTTTTTCTTTCCTGTCCCATTTTGTGTTATCCCCACCTTTCTCATACTTATCCATTCCTTATCACAAGTACTTTTTCCTTCCTTTCCCTTCTTCTGCCATCCCTTCCCTTTCCATACCTACCATTAATTCCCCTCTCACGTCACCCCTTTCCTTCCGATACCGACCCTTCCCATTCAATAGGTAACTCTCCATTTCTACTTTTCTCAGCACTCCTTTTTTTTTTCCCTTTAATGCTTGTATCGCCCGTTCCCTTTGCGTTCCTAAAATGCACAGTCGAAGTCTAGTGCTTTCTTTTCCCTTCCTTTCATCATCCTCTCCCTTTCTCATTCCTTAATTTCCTTTCTCTTTCTTTTATTTTGACTGTCTTCTTTCTCTCTTTTTTTCCATTCCAATCTTTTCCTTTCCTCTCCTTTCTTTTCCCTTCCCATCCCTTCCCGACTCTCCCCCGGGCTGCAAGAGGGTGTGGGCTGGAGAGGGGAAAATCAAAGTGAAAGAGGTGAGCAAAAATGTGTAAAGTATGAAGTGTGAGGGGTAAGTGTGAGAGCAAAGAGAGAGAGTGAGAGAGAAAGTGTGTGTGTGTGGGGGGGGGAGGGATACATGAAAGGTGAGAGAGAGAGAGAGAGAGAGAGAGAGAGAGAGAGAGAGAGAGAGAGAGAGAGAGAGAGAGAAATTATGAAAATCGGTAAAAGGGGTTAGAGTGAAGGAAGTGAAGGTGGAAAGGGGAGGGGTGGCAGGGTGGGTGAGGGGGGGGAAGTGGGGGAGTGAGGGGAACTGGATATAACTGGAGACATAACAAGAAGGGAGGGGGAGAGGGGAGGAGAAGGGAAGGGGATAGGAGAGGGGAGGAGAAGGGAGGGGGAGATGAGTAGGGAGGGATCGAGAGGGAGCGGAAAAAGATAGGAAAGGTGGAAAAAGAGATGAGGGGTGGATTGAAGCTCAAGGAATGGTAAGGCCAAGTGAGGGGAGAAAATAAAGAATGGATAGGGAATGAGGGAAAAGGGGAAAATGAGGGAAGGAGATGGAGGTGAGGGAATGGTATAAGGGGAAGAGATGAGGAGGGAGAGGAAGGTGAGGGAATGGTATAAGGGGGAGAGATGAGGAGGGAGAGGAATGTGAGGACTGGAACGAAGGATGAAGAGACTGAGATGAGGATAGAAACGTGGAAACAGTAAGGTTCTAGTAGCCAAAAGTATGAGGTGAAAGTGAGGTGACAAAAAGTGAGGTGAGGAGAAGAAACAAAGAGAGGGAATGATGAGGTGAAATCAGGGTGCAAATATTAATATGGAATGAAGAAAGGGTTATGTGATGGAATGAACAGTGAGACAGACGAGGGGAATGGGAGACACAAGAGAGGGGACAATGGAGGAACCAAGAGGTAGATGAGGGAGAGTGAGGGCAAAAGGAGAGAAGACAGGAGAGGGTGACGAGAAAAGGGGAGAGGGAAAAGGGAGCGGGAGAAGAGAGGGGAGAGGGAAGTGAGTGGGGAGAGGGAAAGAGGAGTGGGAGCGACCAGGTCAGCAGGTGGAATGATACTGTAGGTAGATGAGGGGAAAAAGTGAGGGGAGACGGTAGAGAGGAAAAGAAGAGAGAAGAGGGGGGTGAGAGAGGAAAGAAGGGTGTGGGAGAGAGGGGAGTGAAAGAGGAAAGAAGGGTGTGGGAGGGAGGGAGGAGGAGTGGGAGAGAGGGGAGAGGAGTGGGAGAGAGGGGAGAGGAGTGGGATAGAAAGGAGGAGAGTGGGAGAAGAACCAGGTTAGCAGGTAGAATGATACTGTCGGTAGATGAGGGGAGAAAGAGAGTGAGGGGAGAGAGAGAGAGAGAGAGAGAGGGGAGAGAGGGATAGCAGAAACCAAGGGGGAAGCACAAGAAACGCAAACACGCAGGAAGGGAGAGAGAAAGCAAACATGGAGGAAAGGGAGGAGGAGGAGGGAGAGAGGAGGAGGAAAAGAGGATGGAGAGAGAAATCAGGTAACTGTTAATTGCGAAAATGGAGAGAAGGGAGGGAGAAGAGAAATGAATACAGAAGCAAACAGAGAGAGAGAGAGAGAGAGAGGGAGAGAGAGAGAGAAATTGCGGGTTTAAATACAGAGATTACATACATTTCATCACTGCAGTACTACTATTAATTTCTATTGCGACTACTATCAGAGAGAGAGAGAGAGAGAGAGAGAGAGAGAGAAAGAAAGAGAGAGAGAAAGAAAGAGAGAGAGAGAGAGAGAGAGAGAAAGAAAGAGAGAGAGAAAGAAAGAGAGAGAGAGAGAGAGAGAGACTCGGTCAAAAAATCCCACACATGAACCCCATTAAAATTCCCTCTCTCTCTCTCTCTCTCTCTCTGTCACACACACACACACACACTACCGAAAGATAAGCCCAGTCCATAACAGGCATAAGTAAATATTTACCGTATTACACAGGGGGTTTAAAACACACACACACACACACACACACACACACACACACACACACACACACACACACACACACACACACACTCATCATCATCATCATTCATCCATGGCTGCACAGTCATTCGCAAAAATCCATAATATAAAAGGATACACAAACATAATTATCTACACATGCATACGCATATACATTACACATATTCTTGCAAGCAAACACACACAGACACACACACACACACACACACACACACACACACACACACACACACACACACACACACACACACATCTACCTAAAACACACAGGCCACCAAACACACAAAATTACGCACAACCCGCCGCTACACACACACACACACACACACACACACACACACACACACACACACACAGGCAAACACACGCGCACATACACATGAGCTTCCAACAATAAAAGATAAAAGGGGGCAAATGCGAAAAAGGGGAGAGAGAGTGAGAGTCATTAATCAAATGGTAGACGAGCCAAAAACGGGAGAGGAGAGGAGAGGAGAGGAAAGAGGAGAGGAGAGGAGAGGAGAGGAGAGGAGAAGCGAAGAGAGGAAAGGAGAGGAGAGAAGAGGTGGAGTGAAGAGAGGAAAAAGGAGAGAGGTGTGAGAGAGGTGAGGAGAGATTAAAGGAGAGGAGAGAGCAAGGGCATAGAAGAGTGATGGATAGGAAGGAAAAAAACAGGAGATAAGAAAGACCAGGAAGGAAAAAAGAGGAGATGTGAGGAGAAAGACCAGTTGAGACGAGGCGAAAAGAAAGGGGTCTGTGAGAGAAAATTAGAAGAGAAAAGTGTATGTGATGGAACAGAGAGGAGAGAAAAGTATAAAGAATGAGAGAGAGAGAGAGAGAGAGAGAGAGAGAGAGAGAGAGAGAGAGAGAGAGAGAGAGAGGAACTAGAAAATAACATGAAAAAGAATGAGGTACAAGCAAAATGAAACAAATCAAACGAAATGAAAAATGCATAAAGGATGGAAATAGCAATAAGAGAGAGAGAGAGAGAGAGAGAGAGAGAGAGAGAGAGGATGGATACATATTAGGACCCAGAGAAAATGACAATACATGTAAAAGAGAGCAAGAGAGAGAGAGAAAGGTAGAGAGAAAGAGAGCGGCTGAACGCTAAAAAATGGCCGAGCGCTAAACACTGACGATAAAAGGGCGAAACAAAGTGAAAAATGAATAACACAGGGAATTGCAATGATGAAAGATAATCAAAACCCGGCAACCGTGCATAATAACAAAATCCCCTCCCTCCCTCTCTCTCCCCTCATCCCCCCTTTCCCCTCCTCCACCAACCCCTCCCCTCACTCTCTCCCCTCTCTCCATTCCTCTCTCCCTACCCCCTCTTTCCACTTACCCCCTCTGCCCTCCCTCCCCTCAGTCAACTTTATTGCCATTTCCAGTTATCCATTTATTTAGCTTTAGTGAATACATTAATATGGGTGAGGGGAGGGAGTGAGGGGGGGATGGGGGAGGGGAAGGGGGGGAAGAGGGAAATGATGAAGGGAGGACAGAGAGGAAAAGGAGAGATGATGATAACGAGAGGTGAAAATGAGACTGAGAAATGAGGAAAAGGGAAAGTAGATGCATACATATATATACAGTAAATAAAACTATACAGCTTGATAGACCGATAAATAGATTGACTGATAGAGACATACTGACACACCAATAATATAGGAAGTAAACAGATAGATAGATCGACAGAAAGATGGACACGCAGACAAACAGACACTCAAACAGACAGGAAAGCAGACAGACACAGAAAGTACAAACTGGGGTAGAAATATTAGCACACCAAGAGAGACTGATGCAGCAGCAGATCGCTAAGCACACAAATACACAGGCGGAGAACAAAAACAAACCGGAGATGGATGAAAACGTAACGCAAAAAAAGAAAAAACAAAAAAAACAAAGTGCCGATAGACTCAAGGATAAATAATACCCTACCACTGAAATACCGATATAATACAAATGCCGACTAATAAAAGGGTGCCTGTGACAAAATATACGGTGACACACACACACACACACACACACACACACACACACACACACACACACACACACACACACACAGCGATATACATAAAGACAAAGTTCGATCATTAAAAAACACCGATAGACCGAAACACCAACAAAAACATCAATAAAATAAAAACACACACAAAAAAACAAGCCCTTACAAACGAACATACACCGATGAAAGCAAAACCACAGATAAAGCAGACCGATAAACAAATGCATCGAGTATAAAATGCCACCCTGATAGAGAGAGAGAAAAAAAATCAAGCCGATAAGAAAATATATACACCGATAGCGCTGCACAAAAACACCCAGAGAAACAAAAACAGATCGATAAACATAAAACCAAAGGCAGATAAACAAACGCACAGAAGGTCGATGTAAAAATAGGTAAATAAATAAATAAATAAAGCACTCAAAATAAAAGGTCAAAAACACCAAAAAAGAAAGCGAAGAGAATAAGTGGATTTACGGTAGATAAATTGAACGAACGAAGAGCAAGTTGGCACGATGTAAACAAAGCAGGATGGATGGATGGATGGATGAGTGGGCTGGTGAACAGATGGATGAATGGATGAGGGTGGATGGATGGGTGGGATGGTGGACATATGAATGGGGTGGTGGCTAGATGAATGAATGGATGGGAAGGTGGATGGATGGATGGACAGACAGATGGATGGATAGATAGATGGATGGATGGATGGGTGGAAATGTGGTTAAGATTGATGGATGAGAGGATAATGAAAAGAGGGAATAACAGATAGGAAAGATGGGTGAAAGGATGGGTGGTGGATGGATGGAATTAAAGCAAGACTCCTGAATGAGTGAATAGGCAGATGGATGGATGACAATGGATGGTCGGACGTAACGGTGTGTGACTGGTTGGCTGGATGTATGGGGAATGGATGGAAACAGTTGGGGAAGGAGGTGGATGGATGGATGGATGAATGAATGCCAAAATGGACGGAACTGTGGGAAAGACTGGTGGTGGGATGGATCGAAGGTTAAGATGGATGTATGGCTGGATGGTTTGACTGCCTGGCTGACTGGTAAGTTGAAGGATGGTGAATGACTGGATGAGTAGACTGATCGACTGACTACCGTATATAAGTATCTATGGAAGGATGAATAGATGGATAGATGAATGCATGTATGGAGATGGGTGTATGGATGAAAAACAGACTCAATGATAAGTAAATAGATGAAAGGAAGTAAAGGTTTTGATAGATGGATAGAAACAGATAGACTTCATAAGGCGAAACTGCTGGACAGATACATGGAATGACTGCCAGATGGAAGAGAAAATAGAAGGATGATACAGGGATGCAGAATAACAGATGAATGATAGACAGACAGCAGAACGAGACAGAGAAAGAAAGAAAGAGAGAAAGAGAGAGAGACAACAATATCTCTCTCCCCCTTCCACTCGCATACCGGCGAATGGGGGAGGAGGCCAAATATGAATAAAGAATGAAACAGCAACAGAGGAGAGAGAGAGAGAGAGAGAGAGAGAGAGAGAGAGAGAGAGAGAGAGAGAGAGAGACGCAATAACACCACACTAGGACACAAACATATCCAAGTAAGCACACACACACACACACACACACCTACAAAGCGTATGTATAAGCATATGAAAATGCACGCTAATGCTATTACATATTAACCATAAGATCTAGCAACACACAAGTACACACAGTTGCACGATTGCTATCCACACACACACACACACACACACACACACACACACACAGAAAGGAAACAAATAAGCAAAAAGTTCTTACACACACACACACACACACACACACACACACACACACACACACACACACACACACACATGTAATTCAACGCCCGTGCTCCATATCACAATGCCAGTCACGTGTTATTCATTTCTGTGTAACTGTTATTATTATTTTTCAAGCGCTGGAGGTGGGTAGGGGGAGGGGTGAGTAAAATAGGGCCCCCTGCTCCTACCACCGAAAATGGGATGTTATTGAAAACGGGATGGTGGTGGGTTGTCTGGTACTGAGGGTTCTTAAAGTCTTTGGCATTTACTTATCTGTCTATCTATCTATCTAACTGTCTATCATTGTCTATCTCTACCTGTCTATCCGTCTGTAAGTCTGTCAGTGTTTGTTTCCATCGGCCTACTATTCTATTCTTCGATACGGTTAATTATCTGTTTATTTGCTGTAGTGGTTTCAGTGACGTTTCCCTTAAGCATCTGTGTTCTCTGCCCATCGATCCATCTAATACTTATACCATCCAATTTTCTGATTATATTTACTCTTCAATTCCTTTAACAGTTCTTTTAGCCTTATCTTCCTTCATTAATTACGTTTCTGTCAATTAATCCATCAACCGATTCATCTATCCATCATATTACCTAACAGTCTATCCATTAATTCATATCATTATCAATCCCACCATATGGTGCTTCTCTCTCTCTCTCTCTCTCTCTCTCTCTCTCTCTCTCCACACCCCCTTTCAAACATACACACACGACAAACAAACGTACCGGAGCAAACACTGGCATACAAACACACTTTTCCCCAGACAAACAAACAAACACACACGCGTATACACACACACACACACACACACACACACACACACACACACACACACAATATAAATATATACACACATACATACACGTTCAGGAGGTAGGGAAACGAAATGAAATGCAAAAACACACACATACACATACAAACATACATACACAGATACATCTATGGTACACACATAGAGGAGCATGGAAATGAAATGATATATAAATACACACACACACACACACACACACACACACACACACACACACACACACACACACACACAGACGGGTGAGGGGGAGGGAAAATGAAATGAAAATAAAAAAAATAACATAAAAAACGAATGTATAAAAAGGGGAAACGCAAAAATCAGCGAAAAATTGTAAAAACTAACCCCAAACTTTCTAACTTTTTGAAAAATGATGATACACTTTTCAACACGACGTCGCCTGGAACTACAAAATATTTAACAAGTTGTGGAATTATGTAATTAGTAAAAAATAGAAAAAGTACAGATGACGAAAGATAATTACATGATTATAAAGAGTGAGGAGAGGAAGTAAAGAAGGAGGGAAGGAATGGATGAAGACTGACGGAGGAAGGAAGGAAGTATGAGGGAGGGAGGGAGTAAAGGAAGGAAAAAGATTGAAAGAGGGAAGGAAGGAAGGATGAAGGAAGAAGGGTAAGGGAAAGAGAACTGTTGAGATGGAGGATATGAGAGGAAAGGGAAAGGAAGAAACATAAGGCGACAGCGAGGGATGGAGAAGAATGAAATAAAGGGGGATGGGAGAGATGTACAGAAAAGAAGGAAGAGATAGCAAGGGAAGGAGGGGAGGATGGAAGGATAAGGAATGCAAAATAGGGGTGGGGAGGGAGTGGATAGCGAGGAAGGAGAAACGGGGAGGCAGCAATGGAGAGACGGAGAGAGAAGCACTCAGGGCGGAGGGATGAAGATGGACGAAGAAAAAAAAAAGAAGAAAAGATGGGAAAACGGAAGAATGAGGATGGGTACTGAGGGATGAAGACAGAAAACAGAGAAGGGGGAGGGGGACTAGAGAAGACGGAAAGTGTGTGTGTGGGGGGGGAGGATGGGAGGAACAGGGAAGTGGAAAGAGCAGGGGATGGGAGGTCAGGGGATCGGGGAGGTGGGGGAGGGACATAGGCTGGGTGAGAGGGCAGGGGAAGGAGAGGGGGCAGGGGAGGGGAGGGGGACATAAAATCCTAGCGGGCTGACAGACAAGCCATTAACAGGAGACATGCAAATGGGACTAAACACGAGGCGAGGGTAAATATGGGATAATTACAGCGGCATAGGAAGCACACACAGGAGCTATCATGCACTTTCTCTCTCTCTCTCTCTCTCTCTGCTTGATTGCTCCGCATATCTACCTCTCTCTCACCTGTGCTTGTCTTATCTGTTCGCCTGTTTGCTTGATTCCCCGTCTCTCTCTCTCTCTCTCTCTGCTTGCGTGCCTGCCTACCTACGTGCTTCCCTACCCACTTGGCTTCCTTAGCTCCCTTTCCCTCTCTCTACCTGTGCTTTCCTCACCTGTCTGTTTACCTGCTTGCCTCCCTGCTTATTTTCATGCCATGTATATCCTTCTCTACCTGCTTCTACTTTAGCTTGAATGCTTGTCCGTTTGCCTGCATACCTTACCTATATGTCTCTTAGTTTTACCCTACATGCCTTCACTCGTGCATGGAAATTTTTGTGATTTTTTACCTGCCTCTGCTTTTACCTGCCCTTATCTAGACCTACATGTCCGCTCATATTCCTAACCTCTTCCCTATCCACCATGCTGCCTGCCTGTCTGCTTGCCGTCCCTGCCTTCCTATGGGTCTGCCTACCTGACTATTTCCTTACCTGGCTGTCTGTTTGTCTTTCTGAGGGCTTGTTTGCCAGCCTGTGTGCTGCTCGACTTATTTCCTTACTACGGTGCTGCATATCTGTGTGCGTGCCTGTTTCACTCTTACTATCTCGTTCTGCGTGCTACCTACCTCCCTACTTACTGCCTGCCTACCCATATGAGTTCCGGTCTAAGCATTCTCTCTCTCTCTCTCTCTCTCTCTCTCTCCCTTTCTCTCTCCCCTCATTCACCAGCCCATCAATCCCTCTTCTCCCTCCCACTTCACCACGCTCCCCCATTAACTCCCTCCCATTAGGTACCCATACATTACCCCCTCTATGCAAACGCCAGGCTTCAGTTTTAATTAGCTAAAAACACGGCTCCGCAATTAACCATACCCATCCTCCTATTAAATTGCCCTTTCTGGTAAATAATTAACTGAAATAATCATCCATGTATTGAGGGTCATTGAAAAAGATGTTCATACTTAGCTTTTTTCAGATAATTGGGTGTTTTTCTACTGATTACATATATGCGTGTGTTTGTTTATGCATGTATGGAACTCTGCAATTATGACTACGGTGGGTCTGCCGTCTCTATCTCGCTTTTCATTTTTTTCTCACTTCAGTTTCTTTCTCCCATTCCTCTCCCAGTCATTCTTTCTTTTTTTCCTTCCCTTCTCATGCTTTCATTCACTGGCAGGTCCTTCCCCTCCTCCCTTTCCCTCTGTCCACCTCGTCTCATTTCTCTGTTCCACTCATCCTTCAGCTCACCCCTGCCCTCCATTTTACTTCTCTGTCTTCCACTTTATCCTTCTTTTACTCTTCAAATCCACCTTCCACACCTTAGATATTTCTCCTTACATCAGCCTACCATACTTTATCTTTTTACTTCCACTCCTCGTCTCTCCTTAAGCTCCACTCTATCTTTATTCCTAAGCTACAACCCCTGTCTATTTCTTATTCTTCCTCCCTTTCTTCCTTCTCCATCAGCGCCGCCTCTTTTCTTTTACCTCCCTTAATAATTCTTACTTTATTTATAGCTCTTTCTCTTCCCTTCTCATCATTCTCCAACCCATCGCCTTCCCCTGCTTCTCCCTACTCCCCTTTCCCCTGTTCACCTCAAGCTCATCCTTCTTCCGCTCTCCTACTTGCTGAACCTACTACATTCTTTCTTTTTCACTCCCTCATCCCACTTTCCTTCCATGCCATCCCTCCCCCATTCTACCGCTCCTACAAAGCACCCTTCTTCCCCCACCCACTCCTCCATCCACGCTCTCTATCCCTCCCTTTCCCTACAGCTTCTTTCCATCTGTTCCTACTTGTCATTTTTTCTCCCTCATTCTTTCTCTCTACTTCCCTTCCATCCCATCCCTCTCCGATTCTTCTACAGGTCCTTCTCCTCGCCCTTCTTACCTCACCCACCTCTCCCTCACCCTGTCCCTCAATCCCCGTCTCCCCCACCCATCATTTGGCACCGCTTGGCACCGCTGGCACTCATCGCTCTGACTGATGCCATTTTTGGTGAGTTGCCGCAAATCAATACATTCCGCTCAGTTGTGTAAGGGCACAGATGTATGGGGGATGGGTGAGCGATGGACGAGGGGCGGATGTATGGAGGTTTGCAGAGATGTGTGGGTGAAGGATGTATGGGTGAGGGTTGTATGGGGAAGGGATGTATGTGGGATGGGGGATGTATGGACAGGTATAAATAGTGGATGAAGGGTTAGGGGATGCATGGAGGGATGTATGGGAGAGCGATATATGAGGAGGGGATATGAGGAAAGGATGAATGGAGATCTGGGTAACCGAGAGAGAAAGAGAGAAAGAAAGAGAGAGAGTGAGTGTAAAGAAAGGGTAACACATAGTTCATTCATCAGCGTGCGTGAGAGCAAGACTAAGAGTAAATAAGCGAGTGAGATCATGCATAGGTGAAATGAAGACTAAATAAAGAAGCAATACATGGCTACAGTGTATGAGATCTGATGGGTATTTCTCTTATCATTAATACTCAGTGATATAAATTACAAAAGCTATTATCATCACTATCGTTATCATCATCATCATTATAATCATCATCATATTTATCAACTACATTATTGTTAGCAGAAAATCATTATCATCAACATCATCATCATCATCATCATCAACATCAACACCATCCTCATCTTCACTTATCAGTATCATCATTATAATCACCACCATAATCGCCAGCAATGCCAATACACCTTAAACTTCAATATAAATTCAAAAGCACACACACACACACACACACACACACACACACACACACACACACACAATCCGGCGGGCGAATGAAAATCTAAAATACATATACACAGAAAAAAAAACAAAAACAAAAACAAAGACAGAAAAAGGGCCTCGTTTAATTCTGCCTATTCTGTTTATTAATTAACTCGATCGGTCAGGTGAGGCGAATTTAAAACGAACGGGCGAAATTATTGGAAAGTGATGAAAATAATGGGAAGTGTAGAAAATCGCGGTATTATTGGCAAATTGATGGGGACTTGTTGTTTAGTGAAATTTGTTTATGGAAATGGATGTGCTGGCAAGAATGATGGATAATGTATGGGTGGGTGGGTTGGTGATGAGGTGGAGGGAAAAGGGATGAGGAGGGAAGGGGAATAGAGGAGTGGAAGGAAAAGGAAAGCAAGGCATGATGGGAAAGGGAAAGGAGGGGGCTGGGAATGGGAAGGGAAGAGAACCTCAAGAAAATGGGAGAAGGAAAGGAGAAGAAGGGGAAAGTGAAAAAAATGGGGGATGGATGGAGGGGAAATGGAAGAGAATGGAAAAAAATGAGGTACTGAAAGAGAAGATACAAGGAGGAAATATGGAGGTAAAAAAAAAGAAAAAAGAGAAAAAAAAAGAGCAGGGGAGGTACGTATTATATCCATAAGCACAGCTTCTAACTATCCTGTTAAATTTCCTCGGAGGCAAATCTTGAGTGGTGAAAGCAACAGTTCCAACACACATCCCACCATCTAAGCTCCTGTTTGTAATTTATCTATGTATCTCTTTGTATCTCACCTCCCCCTCCCCTACTACATGAGTCAATGGGGGGTGGGGGATGGGGGAAGGGCAGAGAGGGGGGGAGGGAGTAATCAAGCCTACATTGTGGTCCCTGGAGGAGTGACTCAGCCGCTCTCACTACATCACACTCCCTTTCTTGCCCACCTCCTGCCCAGCACTAAAACTTGCCCATTACATCACTAAAACTTGCCCATTACTATACCACCCGTCCATCTCTTACCCTTCGTTTTAGGCTGTCTCTTGCCCATTAACCCCATCTCTGACCAATTGCACTCGCTCTTGCTCTTCCCTTCCCCGTCAACTGCATCATCCTACATATTCCCCATCACTTCATCTTCTGATCATTTCTTGCCCATCAATCAAACTCCTGCACATTGCCCTTACATTTGCTCATCAATCTTGGTCTTGTCCATTAATCTAACCCATTCCCATTGCCCAATCCCTCACTCATCATCTCCCTCTCTTACTGATTACTCCGACCCTTACTCATAAATCTTGCTCATCGCCTCATATCTTGTTCATCATCTCTTTCCCTTGTGTTTAACTCTTGCCTATCACCCATCTTCATCCCATCACACCAACTCTTGCCCATCACCCTACCTCTTGCCCCTCACTCCACCACCGAGCCATCATTAAACTTTTTTCTCATTGCCCCACCTGTTGTCCCTCACTGCACCTCTTGCCTATTACTCCAGCCCTTGCCGATGATTCCACCTCTTGCCCATCACTACACCTACTGCCCATTACTCTCACTCTTATCATTCTTCCTTTTGCCCATCTCTCATGTATTAATTTCTATCTACCTCTTGCCCATCCCTTACAGTCTTGCCCATCCTTACCCATCACCCTAATTCTTGCCTCTTGCACCGTATAAGCAACAGAAGGAAACAGTAGCAGCAACACTAAGAGCAGCCCATATCGCTAACTGTTGCAATGAAGGATAGCGATGGACGCAGCGCCAGTAACAGGTAGCAATAAATGAGGTACTGTAGCGGTATTATCAGGAGTCATGGGCGTGTTTGTAGGCTTAGTCATGGTAGTTTTATGGTAGTTAAAAGAGACATGGTGATAATAAAAGTAGTCGAAGTGGTAGTCATAGGTGTACTGGTCCTTTGGTGGGTATGCGAGATAGAGCAGAATTATAAGTTGTTGTGATGATCGTAGTAATCTAGTGGTATCTGCAAAATATATGGCAGGACGAGTAGCAGTGCCAGCAGTGACAACAGTAGTGGTCGTACTCGTTGCATTCCTACGGTGCCGGCAGTTATTGAGGAAAAAGTAGCATTACAACAGTAGTAATAGATAAGTGACAAATAGCCGCTTAGTCAACGTAGCAGATACATCAGAAGTTGATAAAACAAAGAAAAGTAACAGATGCTGGAAATGTACTCCCAGAAAAAGTAGAGTTTTAGATCAGAATAGCGGCCCCAGAGAAATATCAGAAGAAAGTAAAATTCAGTGACAGAAACATAGTACAAAAGAAAACTGGTGCAAGAAAAAGTAGTATCCGAAAAGGCATGGTAAAAGAAATGAAACACCAGAAAAAGTAGCGTTGTAAATGAATGGATGTAGAACAGTAACACCAGAAAAAGTAGTGTTAGAAAAGTAACGTCAGAAAAATCAGCGTGATGGAAAAGTAACACCAGAAAAAAGTAGCGTTGTAAAAAATTGTGGTGATAGAAGAGTAGGGGTAGGTCTGATCCAGTAAGGTAGGAGCCGGTAATGAAGATTTACCTCCATGTTACACCCCAATAAAAGGAAGGCAGGCAGGCCGCAATTAGGGAGAGAAGATGGGGAGGTCTATGGGAGAGGAAGGGAGAAAAGGAAGGGAAGGGAAGGTCAGAG
>NC_137047.1:16592454-16607454 GCF_032717465.1 Coenobita brevimanus
GTGTGTGTGTGTGTGTGTGTGTGTGTGTGTGTGTGCAATAAGCCCCAAGCCTCTCTCCAGCTACTCCGTGTGTGCAATATAGGACACGTCTGCTGTTGCATTAATCATATACGGGTTACTGGCTCAGCTGAGGGAAGGTCGGAAGAGGGGGGATAGAAGGGGGGAAGAAAGGGTAGGGGTGGGGGTGTTGAGGGGGGGATGAAGAGGGGGGAACATTTCTTTGGGATCCGAACCCCCTGGACAGATGCTGTTTGATCCCCTGGCAATGACGTACGACCACGGCCACGTCCATTAGGTTGATGAGGCCTTCACTTTATTATGGAATTTACGACCTAATCGACACTAAGACTTTGGATAAACATTAGGCCCAGCGCTACATGGTGTGGTACGGGTCCCTTGGTCTCGTCCTCGTTCTCTCTCTTTGCCTACCTCCATCTATCTATCTATCTTTCATCTATCTATCTATCTATAAATGTATCTGTTTATCTTACGCACACACATCCCCAAAGCCTAATTCCACATCCATTCTCTCTCTCTCTCTCTCTCTCTCTCGGCCACAACAGGGAGGGATGCACAACACGTCACCACAGTAAACTGCCGCCTAGCCATGCATAAAACATACCGCCCTAGCTCTTCCCGTAGACGCCAGCCTGCCCCTACATACTCACACTTATGCCACGGGGAGAATACGCCAGTGAGAAGAAGGTATGCCAGTCAGAACAAGAAGCTATACTATAAATGACAGCAAGAAGAAGAGTTAAAGTAGAAATGTGCCAAAAGTTGCAAAAATACGCCAGTGAGAACAGGAAGTAACGCCGAAAGTAGCAGGAACTCGCTCACTCCTATGCATGCACATCTACGTCACAGGGGGAGATAACACCTCAATGTGAGCTGGAAGATACGCTGATGGAAAGAACAATATATACCAAAAGTGGAAAGAAATACAGAAACTAACGGGACAATACAGAACATAAGGACGAAGTAAAATCTGGTAAGTGAAAAAAAAAAAAAAAAAAAAAAAAAAAAAAAAAAAACGTAAATGCACAAAAAAAAAATGCAAAAACACACAATAAGCTCAAAGTATCCACTCAAGTTCCATATAAAACGAAAGCAGCAAATAGTTATGAACTAAAAGAAAATCAGGCCATAAAACTGAACCTACGTCAAATATCAATCAGTCCACACGCAAAAAAATGTATAAATAAAAAGATCCCCTCCACCAAAAAAGATATATAAAAAGAGACTAGTTATTGAGAGAAAAAATGGTAACTAAAAAAATATGATGCAATCCATACATGCAGTGGGCGGAGGATCAATACGCGGGTGAAATACGCTGAACACACACGCCACATCGCCAATTACTTAATTACTCGGCGACTGATTGCGCCACTGAATACGGAAATCTGAAACACGTCTTGCAGCGTCAGGCCCGCTCCGCTGATGATGGCGCGGCGTTCGAATCTCGCGTTGTGATGGGATTCGAATCTTGGTACAGTCACATAATTTGGTGGTGCTGAACCCTCCGAGAACAACGACAGAAATTTTGCCCCATACATTGTTCCTGCTATTGTCAGACGATTTTATTCAGCTTATGGAGTAGCCTCTCAATGTAAAATGTATGAAAACAATCTCTAGTATCCCTTCAATGACAACAGAAATCTTAATTTTAATCCTTCTACAGCCAGACGATTTTTCTCAACTCCTGAATGGCCTCTCGTCATTCCAAGGCGAACATCTTTTAACAATCCGTCATTCTTTACTTCTATTTCTTCCTCGGTATTCCTTCTCTTCCCCGTCTGATCTTTCTTTTCTCTTTATTCTCCTTCGACACACTCCTCTCGCCTAAACCTCGTGATGTTGGCGTTCTAATCGTGGTTTAGTCATAAAACGCCCAATGATGTCTTTAATTCTTCATCTTTTCCTTTCAGTTTTCCTACTGCGTCAGTTACAGCTTATCATTTCTTCTCTCTGCTCTTCACAACGGTTATCACCACCAATTCACCACCACCACCGCCACCATCACCTCACCATCACTAACTTACCTCTACCACCACCAACACCATCACCACCATCTTCATCAACTCACTACAATTACCTCTCATTTTCAACAGCTCTATTCATCACCATCACCTTCCCTTCCAATTCATTTGGACTGTCATTAACTCACATTACCAACCTCATTCCACCACCACCAACGACAACCACCATTACTACCACCACCACTACAACCACCATCAACCCAGTACTAACACCACTACTATTACATCCGTCACCATCACTCCACTACCACCATCATCAACCCATTACCACCGTCACCATCACGACTACCATCACCATCATCTCACTATCACCACCACCACCTTTACCATCACCAGCCCTATCATCACCACCTTCACCATTCCTATCACTACCACTACAACCACCATCACAATCACTACCATCATTAATACCACTACCATTACAACCACCACCACCACCACTACCACCACCACCACCACCACCACCACCAACCCATCATCGATCGGTGGCTAAAATATCGATCGAAAGTTCCCTCTCTTCCTCAACGCCCCGGGCACGGCAAAGGATCGCCTCTGAGCGAGGTGGGAGAGGGAAGTGGAAAAAAGTAGGTAGCAGGGAAGGGAGGAAAGTATGTAGGGAGAAAAGAAGGACGAAAAACAGGCAGGGAGAAGAGGAGAGGGCAGGTATGGAAGATGAAGGAGGGAAAAAGTAAGGAAAGTAAGTACTGAAGAGGAAAGTAGGTAGGAAGGACAGGAGAAATGAAGGTAGGAAGGAGAGGATAGGAGAGGAAAAAAGGTGACAAGGAGAACAGACATGGAGAAGAGGAAGACGAAGGAGAGAGAGAGAGGGAATAAAATGAAGGCAGACAGGGGAAAGAGGGAGAAAAATGCGGTGAGAAAAGGGTAGGTACGAGAAAGTAGGAAAGAAAGTATATATGGAGGGTAAAAGAGCAAAACCAGAAGAAAAGTAGGTAGAAGGTGGGATAATAACGTGAGAGACTGGCAGGAACAGAGGAAGGGAGAGGAAAATGGGAAGAGAGCAGGTGTGGGCAAGGCGTAGGGACCAGACATTACGAGTTACACAGATATGCAGACCACACAGACCTTGCGGACCCTACTAGGTGATCAGGTCTTAATGCTGGCAGAATAATTTACATCATAACAGGAGAGAGAGAGAGAGAGAGAGAGAGAGAGAGAGAGAGAGAGAGAGAGAGAGAGAGAATCATAGTCAGTCCTTTATTGTCTCTTTAACTTTCCTCTTTCTTTGATTGTTGTCCTCTTGCCCCACTTTCCCCCACTCGTCCCATTATCTTCTTCCGTTTTTCATTCCCCTTTGTTGTCATATCGTCAGGCTACTCCCCCCCCCCCTCCATTTCTCTCTCTCTCTCTCTCTCTAGCAAGCGAAACCTACCAACCACCCCATCCGGCTCACGACCTCTCTCCTACGACCTGTAACCGGACTCCCTTTGGCGTTACAGAAGCTACCCTTTGCAACGGAGAGCCGCAAGGTTGTTGACATAGGAGACGTAGCGTCTCCTCCTCAGCGACTTATTCTGCATCATACCCCTTAATAATCTCTTCCAAATATTCAATAAAGTTTGCATCAGTAACATACAAGAGGATATTCAATGTGTAATAAGCACAATGAATCGCTAAAAAAATTGTGCTTCGAAGTTTCTTATGCTAACGAAAACCTGATTCCTTCCTGTACATCTTATAATTATTATATTTTAAAGTTTTGTCCCTGATCACCATATTAAAAATTCTCTCTTTCTTCTGTAAATTCCTTGTCTGCTTTTCCATCCCTTTCCATGTTTTACCCATAATATTTCTCTCTCTCTCTCTCTCTCTCTCTCTCTCTCTCTCACACACACACACACACACACACACACACACACACACACACACACATACACACACACGCACGCACACACACACACAGTGTTGTCCTGAGGGCCCGTGGACGTATTACGCTCTTGGGGCCATCCATCCCTCCTGAAATTCGATTAGGTCCAGTTGACGGTCAATTACAAGGGAAAAAGAGCTCTATGGCGCCGGGCGGTATCGACTGATGAGGGCGAGCCGAAAATGCCAGTTGCCGATTCGGGTTTGCAATTAACGTGGCGTCAGAAAGAAAGTGGGGGAGGGGAGAGATGGGGATGGTGATGGGGGGATAGGGCGGTGAATGGGTAGGTGACAGTAGATGGGTAAGCAGTGGTAGGCGATGGGCAGGGATGAAGAAGGTGAATAGCTAGGTGTTGATGGAGGGGGTAATGGTAAGGGATGGGGTGGGGGTGGGTGATGGTAAGGGATGGGGAAGAGGATGGGTAGGTGGTGGGAGGGGATACTGCAGGGATGTGGGGAAGAGGCGAACGGGTAAAGGACGATGGAAAATGATGAGGTAGATGGGAGAATGGGACTGGGGAGGTACAGGGGATGGAAAAGGTGAATGGGTAGGTGGTGGAAGCGAGGAGGTGGAGGGGAAGGGATGGGGGCCGGTGGTAGGGAAGGAGAGGAGGGGAGGGGGACGAGTGCTGGCGTCACCCTAATCAAAATATGCGTCGCCAGTGAGTGTGTGTCTACGCGGAAGCCGAGTAGGGGGAAAATGCGTATAGCAAGTACATTTTTTTGTACTTACAGTAAAAAAGGCATAGCATTTATTACAATTGCGCTGCTTTGCTTTTATACACTTATTCTTCCATATCATATGATGCTAGTTAAGTCTCTCTCTCTCTCTCTCTCTCTCTCTTGCAGGTACCATATGCTGTATACAGTAGTCCTTTATATGATACCGTCTTCGCTAGTTGGGTGTTGTTGGGTTAGTTTGGGTGAGGTGGTTAGATTTCTTGCTACCGCCACGCCAGCTTTATTCATGTTAGGAGAGACTTTTCGCCGTACAGCTGAAAACAACCCCCATTAAACCCATCGCTACACTGACGCTTACTCTATTCTCGCTACTGCCACACGATTTCACTCAGCTTGGGACCCCTCTTCAATACGACAACGATTTTTCTATTTAGTCTCGCTACTGCCAGACGATTTTATTCAGCTTACAGGAGGGGTCTCTTGCAGTACAGGGGTGTAAAATAAATTGATCGGCGCGGCACGGTCAAAAGTCGATCCGCTCTCCCATGGTGGTGCGGCAACTGGAATCGGTCGGTCGGTGGGTCGGTCTGTCGGTCGGTGGGTTGGTCGGGAGCAGATGGGGCCTCGGGACAATAAATAGACCGGCGGTAGATAGTTTGCGGTCGAACTGGTGACAAGGGAGGAGGGCTAGGGAGTGAAGGGGGGTAGGAGGTTGGAAGCAGAGGAGAGGTGAAAGGGGGCTAAGGTGGGGGGTTTCATGTAGGGGGAAGGGAAGTGGGAGGTAGGGAGAGGGGGTCGGATGAAGGAAATTGGGGTAGGAGGTTGGAAATGGAAGTTTAGGGGGGAGGAACTAGGAAATGGAGGTTTAGGGGGAAGGAACTAAGAAATGGAGGTTTAGGGAAGATGAACTAGGAAATGGAGTTGGGGGTTATGGAATAAGGGTAGGAAGTAGGATGCAGAAGTATGAGGGAAGAAACTGGGGATAGGGAGTTGGATGTAGGAAACAGGTCAGGGTGAAGAGACAGAGCCTGGAAGTACGAGAACAAGACAGGAGTTGGAAGTCAGAATATGGATAGGGGTAGGGGTATAGTGAAAGGATTTATATGTGAAAAAAAAAAGTAATCCATGTGCTAAAAACAGCACTTGTCTGATCACCACTTCTGTAATTGGGGGGGGTACTGGGGGAGAGGTCACTTTAGCCGAATAAAGTCATCTGTCGGTAACAAGAATAAGCCGCCATCGTAGTGAATCAGTTAATGAAATGGTGATACATGTGAAATACGGGTACTGTGAGATAGTACCCATGTGTGTAAATGTACAGGGAGTGAATGTACCTATTAGGCCTACGTGACGCAGTACATCATTTACCGATCAAGGGTTAAGTACATCCCCTCTGTATGCCTGTGTACATAATAAGTGAGGCTGGAAATAAGGCTGTTATTGTACTCATCCGTGTGTGACTGTGTACATGTGCTTAGGGCGTGATATATGTGCTGTTAATGTACTGCCGCCCCCACGTGTGTGTGTGTGTGTGTGTGTGTGTGTGTTTTATGAGTGTATGTACGGGTATAGGCCTACCTCTGAGTGTGTATGTCTGTATCCGGTTTATGCACGTGTGTATATGCTTTGTGTAATGGTGTCTGTGAGTGTGATGTGTGTGAAAGTGTGTGTATATCTGTGTGTACGTAAAACGATGTGCTTGTTTATGCACGTTTGTAAGTATGCTCCACTATCTATCCACGTATGCGTATCCTAGTGTGCACAAGTACCTATCTGTCTGCGTCTATACGAGCTCCTAGGCGAAATGAAGTGATAAATAATGTGGTTCTAATAAATACGTCAGAGAATCAATAGGTAGAGTCGTTAGGGCCGAGTCACAGGCCGCTACCAGGCAATTGGACCGCCTTGTTACGAGGGGAGGGGGGTGATGGGGGTGTGGGAGAGGGGTGATGAGGGGTGTGGGAGAGGGGTGGTGGGGTGTGTGGGAGAGGGGTGATGAGGGGTGTGGGAGAGGGGTGATGGAGGGTGTGGAAGAGGGGTCAAGGGGAATGAAGGAATGAGGTACCACTATCTTCCTTTTCATTTACTATAACATCCTTCCACGTTTTCTTGCCTTCTGTCTTCTTTTCATCTACTATGCATTATTCCCATTCTACTAAACTCATGAAAAAAGAATCTGAAGGCCGAGGATGAGATGAGGGTTATATGGAAAACTTGAGGGGTTTAAAAAGATAGGGGGGGGGGAGAAACTGAAATGAGTATAAGAATGGACAAAGTAACGCTGTGAGGCAAAAGGAAAGAAAAGGAATCAAGAATGTCGGGTAGGGAAAGGGGAGGCAATGAGGGAAGAAAATGGAAGGAAGAGAGAGGTGAGAACATGGGAGGAGGTGGTAGGGTATTCGAGGGAAAGATGATATGATGGAATAGAAACAAGGGAGAGGATAAAGAAGTGGTAGGATGGTTAAGGAAGGAAGAAATAAGGTGGGGTACACAGAGAGGAAGACTGAGGAGGGAAGCGGAATGGGAGTAGGATGTAAAGGGACAGAAGAAAAAAGGGCATTACTGGTGCTGGTCATCGGTAAGAGAACTAGGAAGGTAAGAAAGTCGACGGTGAGGTAAGTAAGAGTGAAGCTAGGGAGTAAGGCAGATAGGTAGTGTGGAGGGTAGGGACGGATGGGAAACAGGAAGGCTGACTGAGGGTATGGTAGACATAGAATGAGAGAATCGAGAAATACAGTGTATAGGTATGTAATAAGACTAGCATGGAGTACTGTAAGGAAAGCAATGAGTGAAAGGAAAGTAAAAAAGATGTGACTGACGAGGAAGGCAGGCAGGGAGTGAGGGAAAAACGGAGAACGGAAGGTAGGTATGTAGCAAGGTAGGCAGAGAGTGAGGGGAATAAGCAAGGTGCGTAGATAGGAGGGTGTTCAAATAAGCCCAAAAGAATGAGAAGTGGAGATTGAAGAGGAATGTAGGCAGGGGAGTAAGGTTACATTAAACGCTAAAAAGATTATAGCAGCGTTAACAATAGAGGTCATTGCCGAGAGGAGTAAGGGTAATGAATAAAGGAAGATAGAAGGAGTGAGGGGCATGAAGAAGATAGGCAGGCAGGCAGGGCGGTTAGATAGGCCAAAAGAAAGAGAGAAGGCTGAAAGGAAGGTACGTAGAGAGTGAGGGGAATGAAGAAAAGGAAGGTAGGCAGGGGAGTGAGGGGACCTAGGCAGTAGGCAGCCCTATGGGTTCGGTTCTGGCCCCTACTGTATCTTTATAGGTGTCGTTCCCTGGTTTATAGTCGGAGGGTGGCGCTCAGGGGGTAGGGGTGGTGTAGGGGGCCTTGTGGGGGTAGTAGAAGGGCCTTATGGGGGTTGTATGGGGACTCGTAGGGGTGGTAGAGGGGTACGGGGAAAGGAGGGTGTATGGGGGTTACTGTGGGGACAAGAAAGGTGTAGAAAGTATTGTGGGGGTGATGTATGAAGGGTTACAAGAATAGCAATGAGCCAAATGGAGGTTGCATGAAAACTTATGGGGGTAGTAGGGGTGTATAAAGGTAGGAGAGGTGTGGAAAACATCGTAGGAATATGACTGGGTTTAGACTGTAGTGAAGGAGCGATGTATGCAGCATCTGGGGGAATGAGAAAGGTCTCATGGAAGGATGTATAGTGAGCTGGGAGGGCTGATAGAATAAACGAGGTGTATGGGAGTAGTGCAGAGAGATAGTGTGGATATAGTAGAGGGTGTGGAGAGCATTATGAGGTGGTGTATGAGGCTTGCTGGTGGAGGTGTATGTGAAGGGATCATTAGGATTTAGCAGGGATGAGGGAAGGCTGTGTAAGGGTTTGTATAGAGGTTTTGAGGGTACTAGGTGAGCAGAAATGTCTTGTGGGGGGGTGGGGGTTGGCGGAGGAGGGGGAGAAAAGAGGCTATGTTGAGGTGGAAGGAGGTGTGGAGAAGAAAATGAGGGAAAGGTGGAGGACGAGGAAAGAGAGAGAACGGTAGAGCAGGAAGGAATGAGGTGGGAAGCAGAGACACAGCAGGGAGTGGAGGCATATTTACAGATCAGAGGTATGGAGTGAGTAAAGCTGGGTTAACAGAGGTAAGAACAAGGAGAAAAAGAAGCATGAAGGAGAAAAGGGGAGCAGGGAGGAAAAACATGACGCTGAAGGAAGAAAACGAGAGCAGGGACGAAAAAGGTAAGGAGCAGAAAAGAAAGAGAAGTAGAGAGCACGAAAGATAAAGGAGGGAAGCAAAGAAATGAAACAGCAAAGATTAGGGAGGATAAAAATGGGGACCAAGGAAAAAGAAGGTAGAAAGCAGGAAGAGAGGCATGCAGGAGAGCAGTGATGAACAAGGAAGGAAGAGATGCAGAGCAGGAAGGATGGAGGTAGGAAGGAGAAACTGGCAGGAGGAAGGTATGAAAGAGGGAAGGAAGGACGAGTGTGGCTGGCAGGGTAGGGTAGGGTAGGGTAGGGGCCAAGGACGCTGAGGGAATAATGTATAGTTTTTATCGCATTGCAGTATGGGCGTCCGTGGCTGTATCAAACGGCCGCCGGATTGACTGGTGGATGATCGGTGGGTAGGGAGAGAGGCTGGGAGCGGTGGGGAATGGATGGGTAGGAGTGAAGGAAGAGCGGTGGGGGGGAAAAAGGGAAAGACGGGGATGAATGAAGGATAAGGGGAAGGGACGGACAGGTGTGAGAATGGAGAAGTGGAAGCAAGAGAGGAGGGGATGGGGAGAAGTGAGGGAAAAGATGGAAGAAAGAGGGTAACTAGGGCAGAGTGGGAGAGACGGCGACGGATAAGGGAATGACGGGAAGGAAAGTAAAAGTGGCGTGGAAGTGGCGGAGATGGGAAGGGGTGGAATGGAAAAGAAGACGGGATGGCAGGAGAGTAAGGAGAATGTAAGTATGAAGCAGGAGGAGTAAGGAAAAAGAGGGAGATAAGGAGAAACTGGGTCCAAGAAGAGTTTGGGATGAGGAAGGACAGTACAAGAAATTCATGAAGGCGTACGGTGGTAGTGAGAAGAGATAATTAAGCAGGGAGACTACGAGAAATAGGAAGGAAGTAAGAAACAACTAGGAAGCAAGGAGGAGAGATTTCAGGAGCAGGAGGAGAGAGGAAAAAATCGAATGGAAGCAGGGAACTTTAAGGAAAGAGGTAGCATGTAGGACAGGGCTGGAGACACAGAGGAGAAATCGAGAGGAAAGAGGGAGGTATAATGAAAGGAGGAAAGAAAAAGCAGAGAGAAGAGAACGAGAGGGAGTGAGGAGGAAAAAGCAGGAGGCAAGGAGGATAAATCGAGAGGAAGTGGGAGGGAGGTAGAGAGCAAGAAGGAAAAAGGAAGGGACTAGGAAAGAGAAAAAAGAAAGCAAGAGAGAGAGAGAAGGCATGAATCCACACACCTTCCCTCTCTTATCCTCCAGACTTCCACCTTTCCTCCTGATTTCCTTCTTTCCTCCATCTCTCCTCCAAACTCCTTCTTTCTTTTTCTCACTCACCTCGTCTCCTTCCCTCCTCCCCCTCTTACTTCCCTCTCACCATCCCTCTCCTCCTCCTACATTTCTCTCTCTCTCTCTCTCTCTCTCTCTCCACCGCAAGTTACGCAGCCTAGAGCGACATTCACGACAACCGGTTTTGGCAGTAACCGGTTGAAGACGGGGAGGGGGGGAGAGTTGGTAGGGAGAGAGGGTGGAGGAGAGGTGAGGTAGCAAAAGGGAAGGAAGGGAAGAAGGAAGTTGGGAGAAGAGACGAGTTACACAGATATACAGACCACACAAACTTTAAGAAACCTACAAGGCGATCGGGTCCTAACCATTAAAGTAACACGTTTATATAATTCACATAACATATACAGGATTATTTACACACACACACACACACACACACACACACACACACACACACACACACACACACACGCACGCACGTCTCAAGATCTGCGACATGTAACACCTTCCCTCGCCTCTATATATTGATCAGTGGCCGTCTACACGCGCACATACATACACGCACACGCACATACATATGGGAGGGTGGTGGGAGGGGTCACGGCCTACTGAGCCTCTCTCTCTCTCTCTCTCTCTCTCTCTCTCTCTCTCTCTCTCTCTCTCTCTCTCGCTCCCTCTCTCTCTCTCTCTCTCTCTCTCTCTCTCACTGATCTTGACCTTTCCTCATCCCTAACCTTCATTTTTCCCCTTCATTTCCCCTCTTTACTCTCCTCTTAGGCCTACCCATCTACACCCACACAACATTTCCCATCAATTTTCTCATCATTCTCGCCTCCTCTTCCCTTTCCCCTCTTCCTCATTTTTCCTCTTCCCCTCATCGTTCTCTTCCTCTTCCCATTCTTTTTCTTCTTCATTTTTCCCATATTCCTTTCCTCTCCTCCCTATCTTATTCTTCTCGTATATTTTTCTCATCCTTCTCTCCTTTTTCTATTATACCTTCTCTTTTAATTCACCACTGATTCTTATTTTCTTTATTTTTCCCTCATCCTCTCTCTCTCTCTCTCTCGTACCATCATTTGCTTTCTGTCTCACCTTCGTAATTCTTTCCTCATCATTCTCCATTCCTATCGTCTCCTTTCCTCTTTCTCTCACCTTTCACTATTCCTTTTTATTTCCCTTCATCTCTCCGTTCCACTTCTATTATTCTCTTCTTTCTGATCCCTCTATGTAGTATTTTCCCCTCACCATTCTCTCCCCCTCCTGCACTCTTCTCCTTCTTTTTCCCTATCCTCTCTTCGTAATTCTGTATATGCTGATTCTATATACCTATGATTATGCTGCATACGCAATTCATATCCATTCAACAGCATCGTCACTGTATATGCTTAATTTTGTATGGGGACATCTCTCCTAAGTTTAATAAAATATGGCAGAGTTTAGAATAATATTACAATAAGAAGTCACAGTACTCCCTAAGAGTTAATTGAGTTTGCATATTAATCCCTTCACTACAAGAGATCTCTCCATAGGTGAACGGTATCGTCTGGAAGTGAAAAGTATAGAATAAATATAAAGACCTGAATGTACTGAAGAGTTAATGGAGATTCTTCCAGATTCGTTAAATGAGTAAAATCGTCCGGAGGTTGCATAAATAAAAGGAAATAAATGCCATAGCAGTGAAGGGCCTCCAGGAATATAGGGTAGACATGAGTACACGGGAAGAGGAAGATGTTTTCTGCTTCAGTTATGCTACCCATGTCCGGAGTGGGTGACGTGGAGGCAGGCAGGGAGGCATGAGGGAGGCAGGCACAAAGAGAGGTGGGGAGGAAGGAATGCAGGGAAGGAGGAAGGCAGAAAGAGTGACAGGTAGGCAAGCAAGATAAATGGATGAAAGAACAACGAAGTCAAAAGGAGGAGGCAAAAAGTAGAGGCAGGCAAGTAGGATGGGAAGGACGCTGCAAGGGAAGAAAATGAGAGGCAAGGGAAGAAAATGAGAGGCATAGAAAGGAAAGGACAGGTAGACGCAAAAGCAGAGTGGCAGGCAGCCAAGGAAAGAAGATGGAGGAAGATAGAGGGGCATGATCGACAGAGGCAAGCAAGGTATGCAGAGAAGGGCAAGACGTGGCGAAGAATAAGAGATGTGGACGTGAATGAAAGAAAACGAAGACAAGTAGGAAGGATGGAAAACTCAGTAACGAAACCGGGCAGGAATGAAGAGAAAGAAGATGGAACGCAAAAAAGACAGACAAATACATAGGCAAAAGTACCGCATTAAGAAGCAGGCAGGGGGCCAGTGAAGCAGGGAAAGAGGAAAAGAGGCAGACAGACAGAGAAAAGGAGGCATGACAGACTGAACTGGGGTGGGAAAAATGAGGAAGGTAAAGAGACAGACAGAACGTGAGGTAGGAAAGCTGAGAAGAAAGCAGACAAGAAGGAAAGCAAGAGGGCAGGCAGAAAGAGAGATAGAAAGGTGGAGAGACAAACAGACAGACAGGCAGGCAGGCACTCGAGCAGGAAGGAAATAGCCAATAAAGTGTATGACGTGACACTCCTGATTCCTTGAAGTGTCACCTGATACTCGACACACAACAACCCCACACACACACACACACACACACAGACACACACACACACACACACACACACACACCTGCAACATCACAAGCAATACAACTGGCTAATTTACAACCAACAATACAGCTATGATACGGGTCCACACACTCAACCACCTGCACCATCAATACAACTAATACAACTACCTAAAACACTGCTACAAAACACACACACACACACACACACACACACACACACACACACACACACACACACACACACACACACACACACACACACACACACACATAATACAACCACAAATTCAGTCCTTACACACAGCCTCTTACACACATCTGCAAAGTCAGACTAGTAGTAACTCATATTACTGCTAGTACGCCCACAACGCTGACTAATTGGAACACAATACAGTTCCTTATACACATAACTCCTGTTCTTACACTATTAAACCCACAACACAATTACTCACATAAAATTAATTACACAACAACTCATAAAGCATGCAACATCCCCAACATAACTACACATAAAGCAACACACAACACAAACTATGAAACCACATCTCACAACATTACACAGAACAACGCAGCAGCTACACATACAACATCACACCAACGACAAAGAGCCTGATAACTCAAAAAATAACACTTACAACATGAAAACAGTAAGTAAATAAACCCCCAAAACTTGACAACACATCCAGCTACGCAATACTCACATTTAATGCCAAAACAAAAGCCAAATAACTAAAAAAAAAATCCTCTTCTAACTTTGAAAACCGCAGCTACTCGTAATTATACCCATCAACATTGCACAACACACCCAACACATCCTTTCAACACTAAAATCATCACACACACACACACACACACACACACACACACACACACACACACACACACACACACACACACCACTACTTAACGTACATGGCAACAAACTCAATTCACTTGCAACACACCTAAGTCGCCTGCCACCTAACACAACTCGAATATACCTGAATCATCTGCAACACAGCCTAAATTTACAGTGCTTCTTATGACTCCACAAACAACACTCCATTTAAGGCTCAGTAATTACACTTTTAACATTCTCAACACCTCTTTCTTTTGCCGTACTAACAGTCTCGTAACAAGTCTGACATCTATTATTTGCGCCACTTTGATATGGGAGGATCACGCCAGGTCCAAAAGTTCTCATTCGATTTTGTGAAGGGGTGGGGAGGGTTATATATATTTAATTCTTTTGTTTTCCCTTGCGATATCTAGCGATTTTACTAATATCAGAATCTCTCTCTCTCTCTAGTAGAAACAAGCTAAAAAAATCCACCTAGAAACACAAAACAGCGCCGTCAAAAACAAGTAATAAACACAAAACACGGCACGCAGGAAACATAAGCCCAACACACTCCGCAAAATTAATGGCTGATGGAGTGATGAAAGCATGCAAGCACCCGTGAATGACAAAAACGCATTAATGTATGAATTTTAAGGATACAGAGAGGCACACGACCATAACAAGCACGCATGCAGTGTGGGCGTGTCGGATTTTTTTTTATCTTTTTATTTTCCTGACAAGCCACAAACGCACGACAGCAATGTAAGGTTAGCATGGAAAGCATAAATGATCCATTCTCTCTCTCTCTCTCTCTCTCTCTCTCTCTCTCTCTCTCTCACACACACACACACACACACACACACACACACACACACACACACACACACACACACACACACACACACACACACACACCGCTAATACCACCCCTCAATCATGAACACGCACCTTATCCCTCGAATTACGTCCATACAACAGTACATATATCCCACAGTGACACGCACACACACGCACAGTCATACTCACCTACATGCATCTATACCACACACACACACACACACACACACACACACACACACTCACACACCTCCCTCCATAAACATAACACATTTACACACAGAGACCATCATCGCTTCATATACATCTCATTTACATCCAGACACATATGCACATCCAGAAACACACATGCACCCATCCATACGGCACATACATTCCCTTTCACACACACACACACACAAACACACACACACTTTCCCTATCCTTTCCTCTCCCTCCTCCACTCCTTTCCCTCTCTCCCAGCCCTTCCTCCTCCCCCTCCCCCGTCTCCCTTCCTCTTTCAGTGCAACAAATTTAATTTTCTATATTTTCAGCTGCACATAAGCTTTAAATCCCCGGGAAATGCGAAAAATAATTAATGAAACAGCGGTCCATCCGAGGCACACCTAATCAAACAGCCAGACCAGCGCTGTTTAGGCCGCCCGGAAAAACCTACCTACGTCCCTCACTCTCTTTCCCCCTGCCACCATTCCCCTTTCTCTCCC
>NC_137047.1:16612454-16639954 GCF_032717465.1 Coenobita brevimanus
GGTCTAATGGATGCCGTGGAAGGAGTGGGGAGACTGGGAAAATGGGTGTGTTGGGAGGAGTGGAGAGACTGAAAAAGGGTGTGCTGTGGAGCTGAAAGTGGTGTGGTGTATGGGGGAGGGAACTGAGAATATGAAATGGTAAATGGGTTGGGAATGAGGTGTTTTGAATGGGAGGAAGGATAACTGAATGGGGGACTGGAAGGGTGCATGGGTAAGTGGATGGGTTGGGAAAGTGCAGTGAGTGGAAGTGATTTAGGAAAGTGATTTGGTGACTGGGAAGACAAATATATGAAAAGATGGATGACTGTTTAGACAGGTTACGAAGCTAGGTACCAGTGAGTAGAAAGACTGTCGTAGTGACTGGAGGGGTGGGCAGGAAGGATGGTGTATGACTGATTGAGAAGGGACGTAGGTGGGAAAGTGAATGAACGGGAGGGGAGATAGGTGTGGAAGCGAATGAGTGGCGGGTGGGGTGGGGGTGGGGGGTGGGGGAATACAGGCAGGTGGGAGAGTGATCGAGTAACTCGGAGGGTAAGTGGAAAGTTGAATGAGCACGTAGGCATTGAGTAACTAAGGTAGTGAGTGTGAGTAGGATGGTAAGCAGAGGATTAAGTGAATGACTTGAGTGGGTTAGTGGAAGTGTGTAAGTGCCTGAGAATGAGTGGCTGAGTTCTAGAGTGAATGTTCGCTTGAAATAATGAGAGATTAATTTACATCCCAGAAAATTTGTTTGGTAAAGCTAGTGGGTGGAAGATTATGTGAGCAGCTGGAAATGCCACTGAGTTGTGAGTAAGGCTGCTGGTGGAAGACGAGTGAATGAGCGCTTGAAGTAGTGACAGATGAATTACAGCCATGAAAATCTGATAGAGCAAGTGGGTGTGTGAGTGAGCGAGTGGAAGATAATGTGAGTGGCTGGAGTTCCCTGTGAGTAGTTGTGAGTAAGGCTGGTTGGTGGTGGAGCTGGCTAGCCTAACAGATTGAGTTAATGCACCTTAATAAACCGACTGGTAAGTGACTGAATGACTGACGCTGACTGCTATTGAGATTAACTGGCAAGTTTATTTGGCCTGGCAACTAACTGTTAAGGCAAAGCACTATCGTATATAACTCAATGTTCCACTAACAGTCAATCAAAATATACCTCGGCTGGTCTACTTCCTCTTACCTCCCATTCCTTCTGTCCTACTGCTCTATCTATCCAGCCTACCCCCCAGCACTACCCCACCCCACTCTTACTCCTGGTAATCCTTCTATTCGTGTACCATCTATCCATCCGTCCATCCATCCACCCTGCCCCCAGTATCACCCCACTCTATACTCACCTCCCACTTCTATCCCATTAATCCTTCTATCTATCCATCCATTCCATTCATGTATCCATCCATCCATCTACCCTACCCCCAGCACCACCCCGCCCCACCTGCATCCAATGAAGCCTATTCTCACAATTCCCTTGCCAATACATCTCGTCATGTCCTTCACTCTGTTTATGTATTGCACAAGTCAGTTCCTTATCAGTTGGCCACGACCTTCGCTGCCTCCTACGCATTCATTATTTTCGTAACATTCTCCATCCTTGCCGCAGTAGTTATATGTGACTTAATTTTACTGAATTTATTATGAACTGTATCGGCTATGATGGTGTTTTTTTATTCCATTTCCTCTATTTTCTTTTCTATATTCTTTTTACACTAACCTGAGAGACCGATCTTTAATATAAGTACTCACATTATCTTACATCCTGTTACTACGCCTTCTATATTAATTCCCTTCACAGCCATAACAACCACCACCACACCATACAACACCCAAAACAACAAGAGATCCCGCTGTTCTGGTTTCTCTCACTCTCGCTCTTCTTCCTCTTACTCATGAGTCACACTGATGAATCACCGGAGGGGCCACAACGCCGCCTCTCACACCCACCCTCCGCCCCGACGTTGACTCACCGCACAAGGGCTTTCCTCATGACTCCCGACGAAGATAAGACCTCCAGGTACAGGGGGGGGCGGGGGATGAATGGCGCTACTGACGAAGGTGTGTTATGTTGTTCATCGCGCCACTGACAACCAGGGTTAACACAAGCAACACCACAAACAAGGAGGTTAGGTGAAGGTGCAAGGGTTTACAGAGAAGGTATCTCCTATATTCCCCACTACACTGAGGAAGAAAGTAATCGGAGTGAGCCATACGCGGGCTAGTTTACTCTACCGATAGCGCGTGTTGCTAAAGCTTAACCAACTAATACCTACCATCAAGCGGGGTCGACGGGAGAGGGTTTACGTTGGGCGATAGCGGTGTGAGTCTTTGCCGGCAGCGCCCACAAATTGCAAAACGCCAGCACAGGTGTGGCATGAGAGGCGCTACTGTCAGCCACCAACAAGCACCGCCTCTTCTTGTAAGCCCACTTCATAATCCGGCCGTGTGTACACCGGGTGCAAAAAACAGACACTGCAGCACCCACAGTCGTGTTTTATCGCAGCTCTGTAAGCACGGTCGTTAAAAGGTACATAAACGAAGGCTACAGTGGCTCTGTGTTCGGAACCTCAGGTGCCAAAGGAGGTTAGTTACATAGGAAGGATACCGTTTTCTCTCCTTTTCTTTCGCAGCGACCGAGGAAATAAAATTTAGCAGCCCACGACAAAAAACAGTATTTTGAGTTCCTTCACTGGAAAAAAAAAAAAAAAAAAAAAAAAAAAAAAAAAGAGAGCCCTACCAATGCCTCATCGGTATGCAGCCTAAGTGCTACTTGTCCAGGCTAAGCATACGGTGTGCATAGCTGAGCAGGGAGTCCATTTCGCAAAGTTACGGTGGGAAGTAAAGGTCGTTCACGATGACAGCACTTTCTGTTCAAATCATAAGATTGGTAAGACGCAAAATTTTCAAAAATGCGGTAAAGTCGAATCATGGTTGAACTACGTGATGATGCGGGACATTCCCAGTGAACCTGACTGCCAATTCCAACCCTCGCCAAAGTAAAATAATAGCCAAGGGACGAACATTGACCGAACACAAAAAAGTCCTCTAAACTCCATCCTCCGCTCAAAGTCCAAGGAAGACTCGACATGATTTACGTGATGATAGGCAGCGCGAACGATGTCTTAGGCAATCCCACGTCATTAAGCCGGGACGGAGGGAGTGCGGGGGGAGGGGTGGACCAGGGGGGAGGGGATGGACCAGGGGAGTCAGGGAAACTTGTCCAATCGTGGTCCGGGGTGCAATTCGAGGCCCTCCATCACCGGGCTCATCCGGCCCTCCTGCTCCCTCGTCATGCACAACCCCTGTTTTAATTCTATTTGCCAGTTGGTTCTGCGTGACCTTTGACCCCGGTCGGAGAGGCGCGCTCGCACACAAATACCTACCGCACACATGCCCAACTGCACACAATTAAATGTACACATAAAGACGCGCGCCTATGCCCAGAGTCGGACACATAAAAAAAAATATATATATATATAGTCAACTCATACGAGCATCTCTTAAATCCTTCACTCCACGTTCACAAATAAATCCCATTAATCGACATGCACATACGTTAACCTCTTCTATCGACATGCACATGCTTAAACCCTTCAATCGACGTGCATATACAAGTATGTTAATCCCCTCAGCTGAGGTGCATATATGTTTACCCTCTCAATCGACGTGCATATATGTTAATTCCTTCAATCGACTTGCATATATGTTAATCCCTTCAACTGACGTGCATATATGTTAACCTCTTCAATCGACGTGCAAATATGTTAACCCCTTCAACTGATGTGGATAAATGTTAACCCCTTCACTAGACGTGCATACCTGTATGTGTTAACCCCTTCAATCGACGTGCATATATGTTAACCCTGTCATCGACGAGTACATAATTATGATCAACACTCTTCAATTGACGTGTACACAAGATTGCTTAGGCTAACACCTTCAATTCAGTGACTTATTTCCACTGACTACCACCAGATTTTTTTTTTTTTCAACCTAGGATGTATTTACAGCAGCAAAAGGGTTAATGAAGGCTGTATCTACTTTCTAACTCGAAACGACTCCCCTGAACAGGCTATACTTGTCTGGTGGTCTTAAGATAATAAAAAAAAAAGGACGTAAACGGACTGAATGGGTCATATAATTTATGTTTATATCCAAAACAAAATAAAACAGACACTGGCAAGCACATACCCAAGGCATGTCTGTATTAAGTATAATATTTATTAGTACAATAAATATTCACTGACTTGGTTTCCACATACATCACGCTGCACTAACACCGACGTGGACATACATGAGTTGGCTTCACATGTGCCTCGATACAGTGCAAACATATCTCAGTACAAACTAACCTAATCTCATCTATTACGTACATACGACACCTAAGTTCACACATACCTAAGTGCATATATCTTATTACGCACACACCTTTCTCGCATATCAAAGTGCACATATAAAACGTACATACATTAGTTCACACTAAATGCACCTCTCTTATTACGCACACAACCAGGTTCATATATATCATAACCAAAACATATTTCGCTCGTTACTAAGTTCACACATACATTAGCACACACACGCCTAAGTGCATGGACGACGACGTGGCCACTGACAATATGAGTAAACATGTCATACAAACCTACATACATTACCTGAAACATACCAACATGTGCCTTCATAATACACACACACACACACACACACACACACACACACACACAGCCCTGCACAATTCATCAGCGTGAGAGTGGGAGGATGGTAATGGATGAGTGACCACGACAACCTAAGCATACTATGGTGTCTCCCCGACTGGTGCGCCTGAGGGTTGCAACTCTTACCTTGATGTCGATATGGAATCACTTGTGGATAACATGTATGAAATTTGCAAGGATTAAAAATGGAACCTGTAGAAATGTTAAACAAGATGACAAAAAAAAAATGTACTATTACTACATGAATAACATTCCCTGGCCTGCATAAAGGATGATAAATGAACAGTCCAGGTCACATCATGAGTATTGTACTCACCCGCTTCTCCGTCAGCTTGTCGCACCGTCGCATCTTGCAGATCTGGTGAGATTTGTCGTTCCTGCAGGGCGCGCAGTCCCCGCAGTTGTCCTTCCGTTGGCATCCTACGCAGTCACCGCAACGTTTTCGCTTTTTCTTGACTGGTTTTTCTGGGGGGTCGTCCTGGGGCGGCGGGGGCTGCTGTGGTGGTGGTGGCCGGAAGCCGCCCTCTGAGCAGGGTACGGTGACGGAGGCGCCCAGGCCGGTGGGGGTGTTGTTGGTAGCGTCGGCGTTGTTGGCGGCACTGGAGGACACGCTGGACACCTGCCCGCTGTTCTCAGTGCCGGACACAGATGCGTCACTCTCCGAACTCTCCAGGGAGCCGGCTCGCCCCGCCCGCTTGACGCTGGAGCGCGGCGCCTCCACCCGCAGCTGCGAGGACCCGGTCTCGTAGGTCTGCTGGTGCTGCTGGCCGGAGGTGGTGTTGGTGCTGCTGCTGCTGCCGCTGCTGCACGTACTGCCCGTGGAGGCCGCCGGCGGGTGCGTGGCGGGGGACAGCTGAGCGGGGGTAGTTGAGGAGGGTGCTGGGTCGCTGCCCTGGGGGGATTCAAACATGCGGATGTGTCGCTCGTCCATCATCTGCTGCTGGATGTTGGGGATCTCGCGGGCCTGCACCGGCGCCGGCACCAGCGGGTAGCGTGCGTGCGGCGAGGGCAGCGTGTTGAAGGCGGGCAGGGGCGAGGGCGTGGTGCTGCCTACACTGCGCTCCGGGCTGAAGGCGGTGAAGGGCGGCAGCTTGTGCGGCACCGGGTGCTGCGGCGGCACAGGGTGGTGAGGACCGTGGCCGCCAGGAAAGGAGTCCGTGAAGGTGGGGATGGCGTGGGGGTAATGCGCCATCTGTGCCGTGGATGCGGCGGCGGGGGGTGTGTGGGTCAGCACCTGGATAGGCACCGACGTGGCATGCGGGTGTAGGCGGGGGTCAGGGGGGCGGTGATCGCCCGGGTGGTCTGCCTCCCAGGGGCGGTAGGCGCTGCCGCCGTCTACCCCAACCCGCGAGGAAAGGCTATCAGAGAAACCCTCCCCGAAGATGAGGTTGTGGGTGTCAAGCAGACGCCCTGTTAGGCCTTCCCCCAGCTCCATGTCCACCAGGCAGTTGTAGGGCGGGTAGGGGCGCGCGGGGGCGTGGGCGGCGTGGGCGGCCTCGGTGTGGGCGTGGCTCACCCCGGGCACCGAGCTCATGCCAACACGCACACTACATCTGCAACATAAACAATCCAACATTACTATACGAACAATATACACGGGCAGTATTATACTAGGTAGTAGTAGCAGTAGTAATAGTAGTAAAATCACACACATCAAATATCAAAATAAATATAAGTAAAGTACTCAGTGTTTTGCAGTCTGGCAACACCATGCACCCAACAAAACTATTACCTCTAATTAATATAAGAGTAGTGAGAAATTATAAATGGAAAAAGCAAGTTGCAGGAAAACAAAAGATAAGAACCCGATAGCACACCGGATGGTAAGAACATCTTTTAATAAACACCACACCAGCAAACATACACCATCTCGACCCCCACAGCCTAATCCATGCCAGATGCCTGTTCTTAAATGGGTTCCAAGCCAAACACAAGAAGCGTTTTGGAGCTTAGGAAGTCAAGAGCCATCACGTGACGTCTTTATGCAGGCCACCACTTCACAGACCCACGTGCACAACCACCAATTTCCGGCCAGATAAAAGTGAGGGGAGGAGGGGGTTGGGGGCTGGCAAGGCAGAGGAGTGGTGGGGCTTGCAGGGGAGGGGAGTGGTGGGGACTGGCAGGAAAGAGGAATGGTGGGGGCTGGCAGGAGAGGGGAATGGGTTAGCATGGGGACAGCGGTGGGCAGAGGAGGGGAGTTGGTTGGCATGGGGTGGGAGGGGAGATTGGTATAATGGGGGGTGGGGGTTGACTGGAGAGGGGAATGGGTTGGCAAAAGGGGAGGGGAGGAATTGGCAAGATTGAGGGGGGAGGGGGTAAGTGTAGCTGCCAACTTTGCTATTGCGTCAGGAACCATGTGTATGTTAATATGAAAAGCCATTACCAGACATCTTTTTTTAGCAACCCCTTCACTATGAGAGATCTTATTCCAAAAGGATTGCCAGGAGGCACTAGAATTATAATTTGTTAATATGACACCCAATAAGAATTTTCCCCTTTATTACCGATATTCTCAGATGAAATTATTCAGCTTGGAAGATACCCCTCGAAATCAAGGAGTTAGAAAGATCTCCATTAACCTCTACTATACCAAGATGATTTTTTATTCTATTCATATTATCATCAGGCGACTAATTAGCCTACCAGAGATACTCCGTAATGAAGGAATTAATGTTTTATATTATGCTTTGGAATAAGAAAACTAAATTATTTATCATCGTCATCAACATCCCACCTAAGGATGGGGTCAGGCACTAAATGATAAACCTCCATTGAATCCAGTAACATCGTTTTGACTCCTTGCTGTATCGATACGATTTATTCAGTTTTCTGAAGCAGAGAGATTACATACAACTTAAATCAACTCCTTCAGTGATTGAGCTCAATAAAACTGTTAACTAAAATATTCTACTCGCCTTGCGATTAAACGAAAAATGCGTCGAGTGATGTGATTAACCGTTATGTACCGTTTCACGGTCGGAACAACTCTAGTATTTTACTCCAGCTAACGACAGACGATTTTATTAAGCAGAGCGTGTCAATAAATAAACCATAAACACATCTTTCATAGCTCTGTAACTGGACATGTGGGTGACCTCCTCTGTCGTATCAGCACATCCTACGCACGGTAGCCTCGGTCACGCTACTGTCACCAAACATGACGAACAAAAATCAACACTTGCGCCATACACTTCCCTTGAACTAATTATCACTGCAGTTACGTATTATTCCCTATTCAGGCAAACCTTTACTTTGTCGCTTGTATCATCATCATCATCATCATCATTCTAACCTATGTCGGGAAATATCACTTTAACATTAAGATAATTATAAAGTCTGTGAAATCATGAGCAACAATAAATCAAAATTTCACAAGAGGATTTAAGTATAAGAGCAACACACACAAACCTCAACAAAACAAATATATATTTTCTCGGTAATCTGCGGAGAAAATACGAATGCGAAAAAAAAAAAAGTATGAGCATAAACACCTTGAACATTGAAGACAAGTATTCTAAATTCGATCTAAAGATAAAAAGTACAATAATAGACTCACACTGAAGCACAAAACACACACACACACACACACACACACCTATTTTCTGGGTAACCTAGGGGAAAGAATCGGCAGACAGTTCCCAAAGACGGTAGAAGCGCCCTTTAGTACCTATCGAATAAGGACCTCATGGCTAAGCGGGTCCTGCAGGAGGGAGAGGCCGCTCGCTGGGATGACTCGGGGTGATAGATGGCCTTCTCCTGGTGGCACTGAAGAGGGCCAGCAGTGCCATATAAACTTCCTGTTGGGGGGTTGGTGGTGGTGGTGGAGGGTTAGCTTGGGAGTAGCACCTGTTGCTCCTACTCTTCTTCTTACTCTTCTTTTCTCTTTCTGCTCCGGCCTCGTCACCGAAATCCTGGGGTTACTCTTTTCACGACACTCTTTTCGGGCACCACTACCGCTGGTTGTGTGTGCGTGCGTGTGTACGTTGGATAGGTGTGTGTGTGCGCGTGTACGTTGGGTAGGTGTGTGTGCGTTTGCGTGTGGAGAGCGAGGGGGGGGTGCCAAGACGTTGTAAAGGTGAGATAGGGGGGTTGAGATTGAGAGGGTGTGGGGGGGAGGGGCTAATCCACCCGTCCACCCACTCACCAACCACCTCCTATGACCCACTTCACAACCCAGCGTATCAAAGGCTCTCGCGGTGTCACTCCCTCCCGAGAAGAGTCACCAAAAAAAGTCCAAATCTCCTTTATAATTTCCTTCCCCTTGCCAACATTAAAAATACACATCTACACACACACACATTGAACCAAGTCTTTCACGGGGGGCTTAATCAACCTCGTCTTCATTTTCAAACCACTCACTAGCCACCACATTCACCGCTGATCAAGGCTGTCAGGACTGAAGTATCTGATGTGGGCATTATTGTGTTATAAGGCAGGGCGGTAAACAACAATGAATAATAATATCATGTGTGACCTCCTTAGGATAATCCCCGCCATCGTCGTCACCAGCGAGGAAGTTCACACGGGTAAAAAAATTAAATCACTTGGTGGCAAAATCACACTGGAGGAATGCCATCACAAACACGCCCGGTGATGGTGCGGCGATGGTGAGAGTGTGTTTCCGTGTGTGAGTACGAGCAGTGAGTGTGTTATGAGTGCAAGCCGCGTGAGTGGGGAAGTGCGAGGAGGTTGGTGAGGAGCGTCTGGTTGAGAAGCCTCCGCGGGCTAAACTGGCTGCTGGTGGTGAGAGGAAGGGAAGTGGGTGGCCGCTGACAGGGAGCCTCTCAGACGGCATGGCGCCTTGGGAGAGTGAGAGGAGAGAGAGTGAGTGAGAGGAGAGAGAGAGGTGGTCAAGAGAGTGTGTGTGTGTGTGTGTGAGAGAGAGAGAGAGGAGGGGGACAGGGAGGAGGAGGCGGAGGGGTAGTGTAGGGAGTGATGGATGATGTGGGGTGGGAGAGGTAAGGAATGAGGACGAAGATTTGACAGATGCTTGAGGGAGAGAGTGAAGAGAGTGGTGGAGAGAGACTGAGGAGAGACAGTGCGAAGGAATGATTATGGAGAAGAGTGTGAATGAGGGTGTATGGAGGAAAGAAAGAGAGTGGAGGATGAGCAAGGGGGAGATGATGATGGAATGGAAGAGAAAAAAGTGATAAAAGTAGTAGATTAAGACGAGAGAGAGAGAGAGAGAGAGAGAGAGAGAGAGAGAGAGAGAGAGAGAGAGAGAGAGAGAGAGAGAGAGAGAGAGAGAGGTGTTTAGAGAGAGAGAGAGAGAGAGAGGTGTTTAGAGAGAGAGAGAGAGAGAGAGAGAGAGAGAGAGAGAGAGAGAGAGAGAGAGAGAGAGAGAGAGAGAGAGAGAGAGAGAGAGAGAGAGAGGTGTTTAGAGAGGGAGAGGCAGAGAGCGGGAGCTATAGAGAGTGTCAGGGGACTAGGGGGGCTAGGAGGGTGGATAGGGGGGGACGGGAAAGGTAGAGAGCAAGGAGGAGAGTGCTACCGTCTTGAGAGAGAGAGAGAGAGAGAGAGAGAGAGAGAGAGAGAGAGAGAGAGAGAGAGAGAGAGAGAGAGAGAGAGAGAGAGAGCAGGGGAGCCAATACCGCTAAGATGTTGAGTCAGAGGGTACCAGAAGGGGGATACTCGCCTCCTCCCCCCCAGCTAGTCATGTTTGTGATTTGCTGTTGTTAGTTCTGCATATTTTACGCCATTAACCCTTTCTTCACGATGACTTTTTTTTTGTTTACTTCTTGCTATTTTCACACGATATTATTTACCTTAGACATTATTTTTTTACTGCAAGGGGTTAAATACAACATTCACTAGAACCTTAATTAGTTACGGCACCTTACAAGCAGAAAAAAATATTGATGTACGTGCAAATCTGAACAAGACTTCACGGTACTGACAGAACTAGGTGAACAATTCTCGCTGTCTATAGATTACACGGTGGGGTAAATTGAAGTGCAGCAATTGTATCCCATGTACGATGCTATACTTATCTTTTGGACAGAGCAGCTTCGATTCAATCTACCGGGAATTCTAGTCGGGCTAAATCTGTTGCATCCTCACCATAAAGACAATATCAGTACGTAAGTTTATTTCTTTCTCACGATTCCTGCTTTATTTCCAGTTTAAGTCTGTTTGCGGTCAGCTGAGAGTGCAATATTAGGTGCTCTTTGGTAACGTCCTCATCGACTGTTTATATAACAACCAAATCTTACGGTATGCATCTCTTAGGAACTTACTTCGAGTGTGTGTGTGTGTGTGTGTGTAATATTTTGCTTGCTCGCCTGTGTGTATCCGAGTGTGTGCGTGCGTTCGTCTGTGCTTGCTTTCTTTACCTGGGGATCGAACGGGCCTGAAAGCCGCTTGTGACTGAGGTGTGAATGAGAGGCTTGTGGCGCTGAGTCCACCAAAAAACCGAGTGCACGTGTGAATGACGGAGCGACTGCGTGAATGAAAATGAGTGCGCAAGGGAAGGACTGAGTGAATGTATGAATGAGTGAATGACTCTGTGCACGAGGGAGTGTATTCTTGAATGAGTGAACAATATTAGTGTTCTGTAAATGAAAAGAATAAGTGAGTGAACTAGGGAGTGACTGCAACTTGTCTATGAGTAGGCTAGGTGAGTGAAGATACAAATGGATGGATATGGGGGTAATCAAGTAAGAGTGTAACTGACTGCACAAGAAAGTATGAGTAAATGGTAGATTACGTGAATGTGAGGATCAGTGAGTGCAGCTGAGTAGGTATATAAAACAAATTGATTAGTGAAGTAACGGGGGAAATGCAAGTAAGTGCAGTGATGGGTGGAAAGGTGGGGCAAGTAACTAATGAAGAGTGATGAATGTCTCTCTCTCTCTCTCTCTCTCTGACTCACTGACTGAATGAATCAAAGGAGAATCACATGAGTCAGGGAGAGAGAGAGAGAGAGAGAGAGAGAGAGAGAGAGAGAGAGAGAGAGAGAGAGAGGGGGGGGGGCAAGTCCAATACTGCCTCCGTCATCACACCCTCTCTCTCACTCTCGATAGCTCCGATAGACAGACAGGCAGACAGACACAAGGATCGATGGAACGACAGGCAGACGAACGAAACCCACATATTCCGTGCTACATTAAAGAGAACACAGATAAAAACGAAGATAACTGTACAGACAATGGGGATGAACAGTAATACCAATATGGATGATGACAATAATAATAATAATAATAAATAATAATAATAATAATAATAATTATCTGTCAATAACCAGACACCGTAATCCCGTAAGGGGTGGTCGTTTGTCTCTGAGCTATAATAATAATAATAATAATAATAATAATAATAATAATAATGGCGATGATGATAAGTACAACAACAAGTTACGTGGTAGCTACTATCTTTGGCGTGGCTGTACGGATGGTTTTGGTGTAGGTCTTAGGCCGAATTGGGCATGGGTCTAGGGAAAATTTGGGTAAGATATAGGCGTGGGGGGTGAGACAGATTTGTGTGAGGGGTGGCGTGGCATGCATGAGGAAGAGACCACGTGTGTTTTGTTGACATTACGTGAGACGACGAGACTCCATCAGCTGACCGTCGGGAATACCACTGACGCTAACCTCCCACCCTACCTCCAACACTGACTCCCTCTTTCCTCCAGTCCTCAATTATCTATTTTCTTTCATTTTCTTTTCCTTCTCTCATTATTTTTGCCTCTTCTTCCGCTCTCATTTTCTTCCTTACCCATGTTTATCTTCCACCTCTTTTCTTACGTTTTTCCCTTTCCCATTCTCTTTTCCTTCTCTTAATTTCTCTTTTTCATCTTCCCTTCCTTTCCACACTCTTCCTCCTCTCGTTTCTCTATTTTGTTATCTTGCTTCTCCACTCTTTTCCTCCCCTTTGCCTTTTTCTTTTATTTTACTTGCACACACAGTTTTTTCGCCCTCTTATCCGGTGTCTCTCCCCTTCCTTTACTTCCCTTTTGCTCTCTCGCACATACATTTTTCTCCTTGCTTGCCCCTCTCTTTTTTCTTCCATATATCCGCGTCTTATGCTCTGTCTAATTTTCCTCTTCTTCTACACAGTTTTTCAATTTTTCTCCCTCCTTTCCTCCCTTTCTCCCTTTTTTTCTTCCCTTTTCTCTTTCTTGCTTCCCAAGTTTCTCCCCTTATCTTCTCTACTTTCAACCACTTCCCCCCTCCTCATGTCTTCTTTCCTTTTTCCCCTCTCTCCTATCCCTTCCCTCTTCCCCTCACCTGTTCCACTATACCCTCCCCCCTTTATTTTCCTTTCCACATCCCTCTCCTTCCTACCCTTTCAGTTCCTCTACATACCCTTTCTCACCCTTCCACTGTCACTCCATCTCTCTCTCTCTCTCTCTGAACCCTCCCCCCCCTACATTCCTCCCCTTCCCTCTCATCCCCTCCCTCGCTTCCCCCGCTCTCGTGCGTAATGAGAATGTTCGTATTCCCAGTAAGGCTCGCGCGATTACGCCACTAATACGCCAAATGGAGTCTGATTCATGCGTATAAATTCAGGCGTAAGGGAAGGGAAGGGGAGAGGCTGGGGTTAGAGGTGAGTTAAAGGTTGTCAGCAGCTCTCGCCTCTGTCTCTCTGTCCATCTGTCTATCCATCTATCTGTTTGTTTTTCTGTTACCAACTACATGCTCTCTCTCTGTTGTACTTATTTTCATGCCTTTCTCTGTACTTTCTATCATTTATCCGTTCATTTGCTCGTTTTTCCACTGACCTGTCTATCCATTTGTGTTTATCTGTCTAGTTTTTCATGTTATTGCCTGTCTATCGATCTTCTACCTAACAAAGTTGGTACTGTCTTACTTTTAGCATTATTTCGTTTTTTATCTTATTCTTTCTACCATTCTCTATCTATCTGTATCTACTTATATGGTTAGTCTTACAAGTTCCCCCCTCCCTCTCTCTCTCTCTCTTCCTAGCACCTCCCTCTAAACCTTAAAAGCTCTTCATTAGCATATTTATCGAGAGCACCGCCAGGAGAATTTCCATCCGAACTACGCCGTAAATCAAGAGAATGATAAGCAAACACCGTACTGCCACACCGACACCCCTGCCTTAGCTAAGTCTCACCCCCCACCCATCTCCTCGAAGTCTCTCTCTCTCTCTCTCTCTAAATGCTGCATCATTTTCTCTCAATCAGTCAGTTACTTCCACCTACTCCTACCTCTATGCTTCCACCTTTATTCACATTTTCTTTCACTTTCCATTCTTCGTGTCCATATCTCTTATCCAACCCTGTTCGTAACCAAAACTGAATTAGGGACCTGCACTGTAAATTCGACGGTTGCGTGTCGTGGTGTAGGGGAATAGTGGGGATTTATTGTTGCTAAAAATGAATGTCTGCCTCACTGACCCTTGTGCAGTCCATAGGCATTGGCCTAAGCCGCCTCCTCCTCCTCCTCCTCCTTTTTCCGTCTCACATTTCCTTTAATCGCATTTTAATTTTTCTCCACTTTTCTTCCCCCGGATCAGTCATTATGAGGTGCTTGGGAATCTAACCCAGCCTTAATTCGTCCCGATTCTACGGTATCTTTTCATCTCTTTTATCTCTCATTTTCCTGATTTGCTCTTCATTCCCTCTCATCACTAACTCAAACTCCCTTAATTCTAAACCAACTGACTCCTCTGTCATCCTTTTACATTTACTTGTATATCCAGAGACCAAAAAAGTTCGCCTAGTATTTCATCTTTTCTACTTCCCACTTTTCCCAGGAGCTAAGAGTGAGGCTTGGTATGTTTCTCTGCCCATAAATGAGTCTCTTTGATATGACGCGTCGGGGAGGAAATTGATGGACATGCTCGTAAGTGTAAAGCAGACGAAGAGGAATAGTAGGAGAACTTTTGCTCCTGACTATTAAATTTCTCCCTCCCTTAACGTCACATAACTTCTCTTTGGGATTATGAAACTATATGAAGAACAAAGCCTTAAGAAGTCAAAGAGAATACTTCAAATACAGTGGATATAATATATAGGAAGACGTTTCCATACTTTCTCAACCAAAGCTTAAATTCAAATAAAACAGAATATAGGTATATTTTCTTTTCTCTCCCAGCCAAGTCTGCTATCCCAAATACAGTAAGATTCAAAATTCAACTACAGTCTGCTAAACCTACCAGACTCAAAATTCAAATACTGTAGAGATATAGGTTGGCTGTTCCTTTCTTTTTTCACCATCCACTTATCTCTTTCTACCGTATCCAAGCCAAAGCTTATCAAGACCTATCCCATTTCACCCATCCCACTAACCCACCTCTCCCCTTTCAATCCATCCACCTGCCTACCTTACCTTACTCCTCCTCTTCTCGACGTCCCCCCTCCCTTCTCCTCCCCTTCCTTTTTTTTAATGAGTGCGACTTACTTAACTACTGCCGCCACATTCAGCTACTTTATGCTTAACGACTTCAGTGCCTTGATGTTTTTTTTTTTATAGTATCCTTGTTACAACCAGGAGATTTTATTTAGCTCGAGAGCTTAAAAATTTATGGGATGGGATGTAGCTTTCCTTAATCCATACGGTTATATTCTGTTATCCAAGTAATGTAATACTTTTTGATCCATAAAATTCCAACATCATGCATGATTCATCAGTCTCTCAAAACTGCTGATTCCCAGAATATTATTGTGACCTATTAAATTCCAGCCTGTTGCCTGGAGCCAACCTTCTCCACGATGACGTCCTATTTAACTTCTTTCTACTTCCCAATGATTATATCTAAATTACCCAAGGTCTCTCGTGGTGAAATGACTATTCAAGGGTACATCTAACCCCCTCAGTCGTAAAGTCTCACCTAAGTTAAATAAAATAGTCCGCATATAGCAAGAAAAAAGGAAAAAGTCACCGTACTGTAGGGAATAATTCATTTAAATTTTCAATATCATCTCACTCCACGTCTTCCCTCATCTGGTTCTTGCAATATCTATCCCACTCCTTATTCAACTCCCTCCCGTTCCCATCCCTCTAATCTTCCTCAATTCATCCATCCCTCAACCCCCTCTCCTTCTCCTCATCCGACTAATACCTCCCTAGGCTGGATGGGAAGGGAGACCAGCCCACCCTCCCACCCAGATTCACAGCTTCGAGACCTCAGCGTCATGGCTTCCTTCTCGAAATTAATAAAAGCTGCTCCCTCCACCCCCTCTTTCTGGTCCCCCTTGGTCCCCTCCAATTCTTTACATCCCCCTCCCCCACCCCCCTCTCCTTCCCAAACACCCCCCTCACCGCCCCCATTGGCTCCCCTCCCATCCTCCGGGCCCCTCCTATCATCCCCTTCCCCTCCTCTTTCTGCCCCCCCTTGCCCCCTCCTGCCCCCCTTCGACTTCAAAGGCGTAATTCGCAGAAGTCGACTCATAAGAAAGTTACACAACGAGACAAGAGAGGGGAGGAAAAAGTAGTGTGGAGAAGGAGGAATGGAAAGAAAAGGAAGGACGGAAGGAAAGGGAGATGTGGAATGGGTGTGGAAAGTGAAGACTGGAGGAAAGCTAGAGGAAGGAATGGGGAGTGAGTGGAAAGAGTACGCGATGGAGGGAAAGAAGGAAGAGCAAGGAATACAGAGTGGGATGAGTGAAGGAGGGAACGATGGAAGAATAACAAAGACCTGGAACAGAGAACAGGAAGTGCCGGATGGAAGAAAAAAGAATGAGTAAGGAGTGCAAAAAGTCATGGATGCAGAAGGAAAGAAACGGAGGGAAAGGGGAAACTGGAGTGGGAAGGAGGGGTGAGGAAGGAGAGAGGAAGGATGGAAGGAAGAGGGAGGAATATGGAAAACTGGACAGGAACGTAGGTAGAATGGGGGATGGAAGAGGAAGCAAAATAAGAAACGAATGTACGAAAGGGGATGAGACTTATGACAGAAGACAGAGAAAAAAGGAAGGAAGGAAGGCAGGAAGGAAGGAAGGAAAGGAGAAGGAGGAATGATGGAAGAAGTTTGAGGAACAGAAAAAGTAAGGGGGGAAAAAAACAAGTAGGGAAAAGAAAGCAAAGAGAAAAGATGAGATGGGGAAAGATAAGTACGAAAAGAAAATAGAGAAGAGAGATGCAAGAGCAAAGACAATTATCTCAAAGGAAAACCTAAGATTGGGAAGGAATGAAAACAGAAAATGGAGATAATAATCGAAAGAAATGAAATAGGAGAGACTGGAAGAATGATACAGGAATGCAGAAGGAATGCAGTTTTAAAGGGTAAAGGAAGGAAGGAAAATTGCAACAGATGTGAACAGAAAGGTGAAGGATGCGTGTGGTTAGTGGCTGAGAGAGAGAGAGAGAGAGAGAGAGAGAGAGAGAGAGAGAGAGAGAGAGAGAGAGAGAGAGATGTGGGAGGGGAAATCGAGAAGCGAGAGTAAAGCCACAGAGAGTAAGAGCACCGACCACTATATCCAACAGAGACCCAAGATCACATGCAGGGCCTTAAAACCTCTGAGGGTCAAACTGCCAATATGTAACAATGGGATTCTCGACTTCAAAAGGTTGTGGCCGCCTCGAACTCGCCTCAACATCTGATTGGGGCGAGGAAAGGATAAAGTTGGGGAGCGAGGGCGATTGTTTCAGGAGTCTGGGTGGGGAGGAGGGGGAACTGAGGGGGGTGGGGGAAGGGAGAGGGTTAGAGGGTGTGGGAAGGGGAGTAGAGGATGCAGAAATGGGGACGGAATGGAAGAGGGAGGGAGGGTGTACGTAGGTGGTAGGGATTGGAAGAAGGATGGAGAAGATGAAGGGAGGGAAGGAAATAGAGGAGGAAGGGAGGAAGGACGGGAGAGATGGTGAAGAGGTTGGGAAAGGAACGAGGAAGAAATGAAGAGAAGAGAGGGACAAGGAGTGAGAAAGAACAGAACTGGTGGAGGAGTAGAGGTCTAGGGTAGGTTAAGGAAGAAAGATCTCTGGAAGTAGAGGACAACACTGAAGGAATGAAAAAGGAGAGAGAGAGAGAGAGAGAGAGAGAGAGAGAGAGAGAGAGAGAGAGAACCAAGACACAGTATATGAGGAGGTTAGGGGAACTAGGCGAAAAAATAAGAGTGGGGGGGAAGCGAAGACTAAGGAGGGTAAGAGGAGGAAGGTACTATGGGAAGAGAGGGGGGCATGGGGGTAGGAGAGCTGGGGGGGGTTATAGGGGCAGAAGGAGGGGTATATGCCACCCAGATAGAAGTATAGGGAGGGGTGGGGTTAGATTTCAGTGTGATTAGCAGCGGATGTGTGGTTTGGGATCAGGGCTTAAATGGACGATGGTGGTGACGATGTGATGCTGGTGATGGTGATGTGGTGGTGGTGGTAGAAATGGTAGTGATGTGGCGGTGGTGGAAGTGGTAGTGATGTGGAGGTGGTAATAATGTAGTGGCTGGTGGTAGTGGTAGTGGTGGCTGGGGTGGTGAGAGTAATAGGGGTGATGGCGTGGTAGTGGTGAGGGGGATGATTGTGGTGGTGCTGAAGATAGTGAGACAGTGATCGCGGCTGTGGTGGTAGTGATGGTGACAATGCTGACGGTGAGAAGAGAAGAGAAGAGAAGCGGTGAGAAGAGGAGACGAGGGGAAAGAAGCGAAAGAGAAGCAAGGAAGGGATTAAATTCGACAAAAAGAGAGAAAGAAAACAGAAGCAACACGAAAAAATGGCGAGAAACGAAAAGAAACAAGAGCCAGAAACAAAAGCCGCCGAAACCTCAACTGTTGTACGCGTGTTTTCAGCTAAATATTCAGGAGGAAATAAAAGAGAGGATTGTCGGCCTTCCACGTTCGTTCCAAGCCGTCACCTCCAGCCATGTGAAATTCATCAACACCATTTGCTCATTTTTTGGCCCGTTGTTCCTCTCTCTCTCTCTCTCTCTCTCTCTCTCTCTCTCTCTCACTTGCTCACTCACTGTCTCTGTCTCTCAGTTCCTTTACCTCCATCACTCTCTCTCTCTCTCTTATACAGGCCCTTTCTCTCTTTCGTTCTTACACACGAACACGTACAACCGCAAGAGCTTGGTATTTTATGTTTTCTTACTCTATTAAAACATAATTTCTTTCCCCTCATCTCTCTCTCTCTCTCTCTCTCTCTCTCTCTTCCACGAGACACGGGTGGCTGACTTTAGTGCAACCCGTATCTATGGGTTAGCGTTAAACTCGGGTTGTATTGTGGAGATTGGGTTTACCCTGTGTGTGTGTGTGTGTGTGTGTGTGTGTGTGTGTGTGTGTGTGTGTGTGTGTGTGTGTGTGTGTGTGTGTGTAACTGGGAATTCCGCCATGTATAGGCAAAATTTATAATGTGTGTGATTGCATATGTGATAGTTAAATTATAAACCAGAAATACGCAAAGTGCACATGGGCTAGAGATGAGTGCGTGCGTATCAGGTGGTGAGGAGTGTTAAGGTGTTAGTAAAATTATAGGCCACATCAAATCAAAGTATGGTTCTCCTTAGCTGATAGTTAAAGAAGAGGGTTAAATTGGTGGAGGACAGGGTGCGTGCTTGGCCGGATTTTACGTCAATTAGAACGAATTCAAATTTAATTAACGTCACATACACGCAACTTATGCACGGGCCAGATGTGTGAATGCGTGTGTCTTGGGTGGAGTGAAGGGAAGGGTGCGTGTCTGCTTAGATATGATTCAATTTAAAGGAAATCTGCATACATGGAAAGCTTAAAACACGCCCTTGCTTAGTGAATAGTTAATATATACATCACACATACACTCCCATACATACAATCTGCGCACAGGTATGTAAGAAAGCGTGCGTCTGGGGAGGAGGGAAGAGTGCGTGTTTGCTCAAATATTATTCAATTTCTACGCCGCACATACACCCCATATACGCAATCTACGCAAGAGCTAGATGTCTGAGTTCGTGTGTCTAGGGTGGAGTGGAGGGGAGGGTGCGTGTTTGGGTAGGTGTTAGTCACAAGCACTTAATGTAAGCGGACAACCACGCTGCTAATATGGCCAGTGATGAAGGGCACGGGGTCACGCACGTCTTAACACCCGACTCTTTTTCTTCACTCTTCCTTACGCTTCTTCTTCGTCTTCCGCTGTATCTCATTCTGTTATTTCTTTCTTTTCTTATTTTTCGTCTTGTTATTATGCATCTCGTTTTATTAGTGTTCCTTTTTATTCTTCTTTCTTTACTGTCCTGCAATTCCTTCCTTTTTATTCACTTCATTTAACTGCATTTCCTTCTTCCTTTCTGTCTGCTTCCTCCTCCTCCTCCTTCTTATCTTTTTCCTCTCTTGTTTTACGCTAATCTCTTTTCCTTTTCTTTATCCCTTCTTTTCCTTAATCTTAATTTTTCCCTCTTCTTGCTCGGACCCCTCTCCCTTTTTTTTTTTTTTTTTCCCCTTCCATCTCCTTCTTCTAAATCATAATCTCGATTTATTTTCCTCCACCTCTATTTCGTAATGCGTCATTCTCTCTCTCTCTCTCTCTCTCTCTCTCAAATGTAAGCCAGTGTCGCATACATCATAGTTTAAGCCAATCCCCAACACCCCCCATCCCCACACCCCTTTCCCCCCCCCCAATGCGTGATCACCTCTAGGGCCAATTTACGTAAGGATCATTTCGCCTTCCCGCTCTGCCTGACTCACCTAGGCTATGGCTTCCGGTAGGCCTATGTAGTCTCCTTTGGTCGTTTGTAGCCTATCATTTTGGCCTACCTGGATCGTGCTACCTTTCCTTCTTCCTTCCTCATTTTCTCTCTTTTTTTTTCCTATTCATACTTCCTAGAGTTGTTTTCTATTTCTTCTCGTTTGTCCATCCACACGGTTTCTTTTCCACTTTTTTGGTATCCTCTATTATTTCCTTCTTCCTTCTTTCCTTCCACTTCGTCCTTTTCTCTTCCTTAAATACATTCCATCAATTCCTCCTCCTTTCTTTCGTTTATTCTTCCTCTGTATCTTTCTTCCTTCGTTCTACCTCTTCCTGTACGGTATTTATTTATTCTTGTCTCTCGGCTTATTTACATTTATTCAGTTATTTCCACATTTTCCTTCATTCGTTCCTTTACTTCTTGTCAATATTACACATTCCATATACCTATTATCGTCCTCTCCCATTTCACCATTTTTCGTCTATCTACATTTAGCCGCATCGCCATTTTCTATCCTCTATACGTCATTTCCTCAACTAGGGTACGCTGGTTCATTATCTATTACACATCCTCCCTCACCACTGTTGTAACCCCCTCGCGCTCGCACTCTGTCTCCCCTCTCTCTGTCTCTGTCTCTCCCGTGCATAGCTTTTCCTCTTGGTGGTGGTGTAAGAAGTCTCTCTCTCTCTCTCTCAAACACTTGAAATTTTACACAAACTTTCCTCTTCCCCTCTCTCCACTCTGCTTCCATACACACTTAAGCACACACACACAAACTCTCTCTCTCTCTCTCTCTCTCTCTCTCTCTCTCTCTCACCGCAACTAATGAAATATCCCCACCCCTGTCCCGAGCCTCTATAAGACTTGGATGGATTGCCCTCTGATCTCTCCTCTCCCCTCACCTCAACCTCCCCCCCCCTTCTCTCTCTCTCTCTCTCTCTTCGCTTCACCTCTCCCTCTCTCCACATCCTTCCTTTCTCTTTATCTTTCTCTCCCACCCCTCTCTCTAGCCTTTCTCTCTCCTTTTCTCTCCTCTTCTTTTCTCCCTGCCATCCCTTTCTTCTCCTCCTCTCATTACATCTTTCCTTTCCCTACATTTTCAACGACAGATCTCTTCTCTCTTCCCGTCCCTTACCATCCCTCTCCTCTCCCCCTTCCCGTTCCATCACGACACCTCTCCTTTCCTCTTTAATCACTTTTCTCTCCCTCCTCCCCTTCCCCCCACCTCTCCTTTCCCTCCCACACCTCCTCCTCTTTTCTTCTTCCCCTAAAACATATTCCTCAAACCACATTCCTTTACACTACTCTTCTTCCCTTTCCTCTTCCTCTCTGCTTCCCTCACCCCTTCCCTCTCTGCTCCTCTCTCCCTTCCTCCACGCCTCCCCACCCCCACCTCCAAACGACCATCCGCCCTAACACGACCCTGCAATATGGCCCCACGCGACAATACAACCCGGCCCCATTCAGGCTTAGTATAATGTGGCCACGCTAACTTAACACAGGGGGACCTAAGCTTAAACATGCGCTCCCCCCCTCCTCACGTTCCCCTCACCCTTCCCCACCTCATCCTCCTCACTCCCTTCCCCAACTCATCCTTCTCCTCCTCCTCCTTGTCTAACCTGAGCTAACGTAACCTGAGGTATCTAATTTAACCCCTATAATGTAATCTAATCTAACACAACCCAAACTAACCTAATCTAACTTAAAAGAGAGGGCCGGTCACTGCCCTCTCTTCCCTCAACTCTTCCCCTCCCCCTTTTGTTCTTCCCTTTCTTCTTATTCTTCGTTTCCTCCTCCTCCTCTTCTTCCTTTTCTACCCTTCCTTCGACCTTCCCCACCTTCCCTCTTCCCCAGACCACCCCATGCTAACTTTATGGCCTATCGTAGAGGTGAAGATGGCCTACTCCGCTACTACACCTTAGGCCCTCTAGGAATTTATTAAGCAGATGAGATGAATTACCTTCTTCTCGTTTAGTAGTTTGTGCCGTATATATATATATTTACGTTCTTGGCGGTATCTCATTTAAGACGTTGTAACGAAATTAAATATCATGATTTACCGGACTTCCTCGCCGAAAGTCATCATCATCATCATCATAATCATCATCATCATCATCAAAACCAAAACCTCCAATTTAAGTATTAAATTGTATACTACTAATTTTTTGGACACTAATGTCATTATCTGTATCATTAGTCTCGTGTGATTCTTGTCACCATCATCGTAGTATAAATTTCATCTCAGACAGTTTCAGATAAAGATGCAACAAACTCCAAATCAACACACACGATATTACATCCCTCTTAGTAATCAGTAATGTTATCATCACGCATTATCACTGTCTGTTTAACCATCACCACCACCCACCACCATCGAGATAACTTTCCTAGCGGTCTAAGCATCATTATTGTCATTATACTACTAATTATCAGAGTCATCAATACTATTATTCTCACCATGCCGTCTTCCCTTCAGTTAAACGAAGAAAAACATCATCATCATCATCATCATCATCATCCCACTCAGAGACAATATGAGTTACAGAATGTGCAACTGAACAAACACAAACTCGCAAATTACAAGAAACACATGAAAACATACAAACAACATAAAAACAATCACAATACTCACTTCATTTTCCCACCCAGCCATTTATATATACAGTACAAACTCAAGTGATAATATAAACAGACACACACACTACCACACAAAATACAAATGCCGTAACTCTAACAAAAACTGTATATATATTTTCCCCAAGCTATACATTAACCCAAGTGACTCAACAACCCCAGTGACTCATTTTCCAGCGAGGGTGTGTGTGTGAGTCAGCCAAGTTTCCTTCGACTAGTTTTATGGTGCTCAGTTCGGCTGCTGGGTTCCTGGACAAACACCCCCACCCCCTCCCGTTTTCCCGGGTGTTTCCAGGCAGGCCAGAGGAGCAGTGGTCTGGTTCTGGACTCGTGGAATTGTACGTAGGTAATGTTTCTGTACCTGTGTTTTAATTTTTTTTTCGCTTGTCCTGTTCAGCTCTCTCGACCCTAACCACTACCATCTTTCTGTGGGAAATGGGGGTAAGATAATGATAATGATGATGATGATGATGATGATATGATGATGCTTATATAGTTTCCATTCCTTTGGACTACATGCATTTAGTACGATGATGATGATGGATTACTGGTTTTTATTTTTTTGTATTATGGGTATCTAAATCATCATCTAACGTAATCTAATGTTATTCTACATCACCTCTTCTCGTTCTGCCCGTCTCTATTTTTTTTCTTTCTTTTGTATCCTGGTTACTGTTTATCGTCCTAGCTTTTTGTATCATTCCTTTTGCATCTTTCTCTCGTCTTATTGTGCTTCTCTGTCTTCTTCCTTTTTGTTTCTTATCGATTGTGGATTTTATGGTTGTAATATTATTCATTTTTTCTTACCACTCTTCCTATTCGACAATGGTTGTTATAGCTTACCACACAAATGGGAACTTTTATTTCGATTTTTTTTTTTTTTTTTTTTTGCATTTTAGTAAGTCGACATTATCAAGTTAATGGGTACGTTATTTCCCCCCCCCCCCAGATTCCTTCATTCTTCAGGATATTGGTTCGTACACATAATCCAACTCCCCTTTCTCCTTCCCCTGCTCTATACTTCCCCTGCCTCTTCCTCACGTTTCCTTCCGCACCATCTCCCCTTAACCTCCCCTTCTTTCTCGTGTCCTTCCTCTCCACTTCTCTACTTCCCCTTCCCCTTCCCTTCCCCTTATTCCCAGCACCGGCCAATAAGGGGCAAAAACAGCTTCCCGTGTAGGCTTCCCCATCCCACTCAAAGTTCCAGCCGCCTTATGCCAGATCCAGACGCTGGGACAAACTTGATGGAAGAATATGTGTGTGTGTGTGTGTGTGTGTGTGTGTGTGTGTGTGTGTGTGTGTGTGTGTGTGTGTGTGTTTCCCTTCTGTATTCTCTCTCTCTCTCTCTCTCTCTCTGATATTTCCCATACCTCAACCATTCCTATGCCACCCTGTTCCCATTTCTCCAAAAGTCTCATCCTTCCCCTCCCCACCATTCACTCCCTCCTCCCTTCTCCCTCCCTCCCCTACCCCTCAGTTAGGCTCAAAATGGATGTCATTAAAAGTTGACTAAGGAAAAAAAAAAGTTGCGTGTACTTTTTTCCCTCCTTCCTTCCTTCATCGGGACAGGCTGGTTGGAGGGTAGGGGAGTAGGGGGAACGAGGGTATGGGTAGGGGTGCGGAAAGGGGAAGGCAGGGTAAGGCAAAGGAAGAGGGGTAAGGGTGGGGGTGTGAAAGAAGGGGCTGGGCAGTGGGAGGGGTAGTGGTGAGGGTGGGGAAGGGAGGGTGAGAAGTAGAGACAGGGGGGAGAGGGAAGGAAACCCCCTGTTTTTCAATACATGCTTTTAAAACTTCCAGTCCTTAATTTGTTACGAATGTAGCACGATATCACTGACTCAAATTACGTAAAATGTATCTTTAGGTCCAACAGTCACAAAAATATTTTCCCTATATTTTAAATTCCGGGCTTTAAAAAAATCCAAAAATCCTTAATTCGAAAAGTCTTAATTTATCTGATAATACCACCTGACGATTTTTTCATATTAAGAGTAGATTTTCGTCCTTTGAGTCCTGAGAAAAAAAAAAAAAAAAAGACAATCAATAAATCAATGAATCCTCAGAAATTACCCCCTAAATCAAATCCTTCTTATCCAATCCCTCCAGGTCAAAAAGTGTCTCCTAAGCTGAATAAAATCGTCTGGTGGCAGCAAGAACAAATGGCGTCATCGTACAGAAGAGGTTAATTCCCGTAGTAGCCCAAAACTCCATCTATATTTTCTCAAACCCCGTAAAGTTTCCAAAAATTGACTCTATATATCTTTTCATTCCTGTGAAGTCCCCCCCTCTACGAAATTGTCTTCCGCGAAAAAGAAGCGTCGTTATGAATCCGAGGAAAATGGGAGCACTTAGCATCTCTCTCTGGGCTAGGGGGTTATTATGTATGGGGAGAGAGAGAGAGAGAGAGAGAGAGAGATTAGTAGTAGTAGTAGTTGCAGTAGTGGTGCTAATAATAATAATAATAATAATAATAATAATAATAATAGCAGTTCCTCAATTTAAGGGATTATGTGTGTGCGAGTTATCGTATTAAATGCGCGCGCGCGCGCGTGCGTGCGTGCGTGCGTGCGTGCGTGTGTGTGTGTGTGTGTGTGTGTGTGTGTGTGTGTGTGTGTGTGTGTGTGTGTGTGTGTGTGTGTGTGTGTGTGTGTGTGTGTGTGTGTGTTCGGTACGGCGTAGGCGTGAATGAGTCAGCAGTGGATATTGAGCCTCTCTGTTGCTATACGAGCCCTACATTAATACAGTCTCTCTCTCTCTCTCTCACGATAAATAAAAATGTCTACTGATGGAAGAAATAAAATGTTAAATTGGCCTTTCGTGGTAAAGGGGTTAATTATTTACTAGCCAGCTCAGTCACCTAGGAAATCAGCCATCGAGGGAACTAATTACCAAGGCAATCAATTAATTAGCCAGTCAATCACCCTCACACAAACTTTGCCCACGCCTTCCTTAGACAACTTTCCTAACAATCAGGACAGTTCATTACATAAGGCCTTATCAGTCAGGACAATCCATCACCTAACTCTAAATAAATCAGGACAATTCATTAATTAACTTTCCACCAGGCAGGACAATCCATTACTGAACTTTCCACCAATCAGGATAATCCATTACTGAACTCTCCACCAATCAGGACAATCCATTACTGAACTCTCCACCAATCAGGACAATCCATTACCCAACTCTCCACCAATCAGGGCAATCCGTAACCTAACTCTCCACCAATCAGGACAAGCCATTACCCAACTCTCCCCTTGTCAGGCTCTACACTGTAATCCACCAAATCTTTCATCCATCTCGTTGGCACCCATAATATATAATTAAGTGCCAAGGCAAATATTTACTTAGATCATCAAGAAGGCCACTTAATATTACACAGACAGTCACAAAGCCACTTCTCCAAGCCATCCAACCATCAGAACAAAAAGCCAGTTATCCACCCTGACATCACATCACACAAAGTCAATCGTCCAAGCCAGCCATCACAGCAGACCAGGAATCCATTAGAAAGCCACTCGTTCACCCAGCCACCAGGTAACACAAAGCCACTCACCCAAGCCCGTTAGCAGACCAAACAGCCACTATTCACTTTGGCCAGACACAGATCAGAGCAGAAAGTCGCCCATCCGCCCACACAAACATCCACCAAGCCCTCAGACGACACAAAGCCACTCCTCCAAGCCAGCAGACCAGGAAGCCAAGCCAAGCCAAACCAGAGAGGAGGGAGGCCTACCCGGGTGACAGGCGCCTCTAGGCCTAAATGCAACGCAGCTGGGGCCTGAAGTTGTTTCACGCAGTTTCGTCCCTCGAGGCCTCATGGGGGGCGGGGGGCAGGGTGGGGAGGGTGGTAAGGAGGGGTGGGAGGTGAGTGGGTGGGGCAGGGATTGGGTGGGAGGGTGGTATGGAAGGAAGAAGGAAAGAAGAGGAGAGATGGGATAGACAGGAAAAGAGAGAGGGAGCGGTGTGGGAAGGAGAAAGGGAAGAGAATGGATGGGATGGAGAGGGAGAGAGAGAGAGAGAGAGAGAGAGAGAGAGAGAGAGAGAGAGAGAGAGAGAGAGAGAGAGAGAGAGAGAGAGAGAGAGAGAGAGAGGTGGGACAGAAGAAAGGGAGAACGAAGCAGAAGTTAAAGGGACAAGGTGAGAGGAATGGGGTGGGAAGGAACGAGGAAGTGAAAAGGTGGGTGGAAAGGAATGGGTGAGATTGGAAAAGGGGTGTAAGGGCAAGGAGAGAAAGAGAGGGTGTGAAAGAAGAAAATGAGATGGTAGGAGGGAGAAAAGGAAGAAGGTGGGAGAGGGTGAAAAGGAAGGTGGTAGGACAAGAGGTGAAGAGACGGGGAGGAGAGGGAGAGGGTGGAAGAGAAGTTGAAAAAGGAGGTGGAGGAAGAGAGATGGGCATAGGTGGTAAAAATGCACAGGTGGAAAAGAGGGTGGATAGGGAGGGTGGCAAACAAATGAGGGAGTGGGAGAGAATGAGGGGCTGGAAAGGAAGATGGAGAGGAAGGGTTGAGAGATGAGAAGAGGGGATGGAAAGGGGAATGGAAAGGAGGTTGGACGAGAGAGAGAGAGAGAGAGAGAGAGAGAGAGAGAGAGAGGGGGGTGAAGAAGGAGGTGATAGAAAAGGAAATG
>NC_137047.1:16644954-16682454 GCF_032717465.1 Coenobita brevimanus
ATCCAGCTGCTTGTTTATCTGTCATTTATATATTTTTCTGTACCTGTTTGTTTGTCTATCTACCTATTTATTTATTTATGTATGTATGTATCTATCTATCTATCCATCTATCTATCTATGAGAATCTGTGTAACTTCCGTTGAGATATTAATCTATAAGTCAACCTATTTACTCACCTGAGGAAGTAAACGGCATACAGAATTATTTATTTACAGATGAAGTCTCCAAAACAGCTAACACGTCTCACAAATCATTCTGTTTTTCCTATCCCGTCACTCTAACATTCACTCGACTGCGAAGTGTTTGGCAGCTGCGAGAGTGAAGACAAACGCATCCACAATAAACTACGAGCTTGGAAGGGTTAATAAATAGATTCTCTGTTCTCCGCTCGTCAGTCCTTTACCTGTCACACCTCAAGGGGCCACAGAAACAACAGGAAGTACGAGGTTTTGGTCCCCACATTCAGTCGCTTAATCTGGTAGGTGTTTTTTCACCAGAGAGAGAGAGAGAGAGAGAGAGAGAGAGAGAGAGAGAGATTTAACATGATGGAAAGTAACATGTCTAGGCGGAAAAAAAAAAAAACTTGCCGAGATAGAGCAACGAGGGGGGGGGGGGACGAGATATATAGGGGAGAGAAACGACTGCGGCAGCGGTAAAGAGAAAAACAAGAGAGAGAGACAGAGATAGAGAGAGAGTGACAAGAGTGCGGTCACGAGCCTTCACTTTTCTATTTAATTACTGCGGTCAGGGGGTTTTAACATGACCGGTGTGGGCGAGAGGTGAGAAGGGGGAGGCCGCGTGACACTGATTGTGGGGTTAGGGGGGGTTGGGGAAGAGGGGAAATGGTTGGGGATGAGTGTGGGCTTGGGGAAGAGAGCAGTGGTAAAGCTCTGGAGAAGGGGAATTAGAGACTGAGAAAGATGGGAAAATATTGGGGAAAATAGCGGGTGATAGGGAAAGAGAGGAAGTGGTAACGTTTCTGGGAGAGGAGTGGGCTTGGGGAAGAAAGCAAGGGAAAAGATTTGGGGAAGAGGAATTGGGGATTAGGAGAGAAGGAAAAAGATTAGGGAAAACAGAGACTGGGGAAGAGAGGAAAGGGTGACGGAAGAGAAGGGGGAGCGAGACGAGAAACTGAGAAGGGTGATGATAGGGAAGATGGGAAATTATTGGGAAAAGGCAGAGGGTTTGGGGACAGGAATGAGGCTCAGGAAGAACGTAAGTGGCTGGGGAATAGAAGTGACCTGGGGAAGAGGGGGAAATGGATGGGGAAAGGAGGCAGGGAGAGGGGAAAAAGTAAATGACAGACAAGGGGAAATGATTATATAGAAGAGAATATTAATGAACAAAGGGAAAGTGGCTGGAGGAACAGAGATACTGAAGAAAACTGGAGAAATTATAATGCCGAATCCAGAATAAAAGAACCGTCGTCGTCGTAGTGAAGGGGTAAATCTCCTTCATTATTCAAAAGCCTTCATAATTCCTCTGTAACTTTTCGTGTTCATCTAAATATGCTAACAAGGGACACAGCGGGGAGACGAAAGCGGTATATTAGGCCTACACACATTAACTGGTCGCCAATTATATAAAGAAATAATTGCCTGGAAACTATAACGAAGAGAATGGAAGATTTTATCCAACATACTGAAACTGCGTTTATGTTTTTAACAAAACTTGGATGACTGCATTTCATTTATACCTGGTAGGCAAATACCTCTAACAGGTAAGTAAACATAGCTACTGTTTCGGCCCGACTTGGAATATCCTCAGTCGAAGGAGAAAAAAAAAAAGTACTCTCACGGCATAAACAGTTATTCTTGACACTACAACACTCTCAGACTCAACTTAGGATCAACAGTAGCAAAGACGCTAACCATGACTATATGTAACCCTTTTACAAAGAACTAGTTATCCTAGGTTCAGTAAAATCGTCTACAGGTAGAAATATTATAACACAAAAGACGTCATACTGTTGTGAAAGAGTTAACTAAAGATTGCATCGATGCAACAAGGCATAAAGATAAATACCGGTAAGTCTGAGAAAAATATCAAATGCCACCACCATCACCGACAACAACAACAACATCAATAATAATAATAATAACAATAATAATAATAATAACAATAATAATAATAATAACAAAGTTCATCAGTCAATCAACGTTCTTTAGGCTGAAGGCGCAAGGGTGTGATTAATGCACTGGCTGGTCTATATTGCAAGCATATGAAAAGTGACGACCCTCTCAAAAGTACGGTGATTTTACCCACTGTCACACACCCGTCCTCTTTATTAAAATCTCCCAAATTCTCAGCTCCACCTCACATGCCAAATAAGCTACACTAAATGGCGTTTCAATAATGCTAGCGACGTCTCTTTATGTTCATTCTTATTACAGTCAAACGGTTTTATTCGGGGCCAGGAAGTCGTCTTGTGGTAAAGGGAATAACGAGGACTTTGTTTAATACCTCTAGTTGGAAAAGACTCTCCTGTGCTGAACAAAATCGTCTGGAGATAGCAAAAAACTAAATAAACAAATACAGAAAGAGGGACGTCTTCCAAGATATCGTCTGTTCGACTGAAAGACAGAAAAGACGTAATCATTCTGACAGTCTTTATTTGCCAAGCATGAAAGAATGAAAGAAAGAAAGAAAAGGGAGAAAAGAAAGAATGGGAAAAGTACGAGTTGGTGAGATATTAAAAGTAATGTTGAGGATGAAGATAATGAAGAAACGACATGACGAAGGGATGAAAGCAAGACGGAAAAGAAGTAAAGAAAGAGAGAGCCAAAAGGTGAAGAGTATTATCTTAACGAAAGAAAAAGACACATTTAAGGAAGACAGCAAAACGCAAACGAAATAATGGAAGGAAATGAAATAAAAGGAGAGGGTAGAAGAAACAAAGGAAAAGAAACAAGAAAGAAAAGAGACAAAAGGAGGATGTAGAAGAAATAAAGCAAGGAAAGGAATAAAAATAATGAATGGAAAAGGGACAAAAGGAGGAGGTAGAAGAAATAAAGTATGGAAATGAAAGAAAGGAAGAGATAAATGAAGAAGGTAGAAGAAATAAAGCAAGGAAAAGAAACGGAAGAAAGGTAGAGATAAAAGGAGAAAGAAGAAATTAAGCAAGGAAAAGGAAATAGTGAGGGGCGTCCATCTTCCTGGGTTCTATTAGGAGACGTTGGTCAGGTATCCGAGGTAAGATTAGCAAAGGTAAAATTAGGCAGAGGTGGGAGATGAATTGCATTATAGGGAGCTACGGTTTGTGTCTTCCGTGTGTGTGTGTGTGTGTGTGTGTGTGTGTGTGAGAGAGAGAGAGAGAGAGAGAGAGAGAGAGAGAGAGAGAGAGAGAGAGAGATGGAAGAGGTGAATAAAGTCTGAAACGATTAGTCTTATGCTAATGCATATAAAAAAAATGGGAATGGAGCTTTGTTATCCTTGTCGTATTCTCCATGTGCAGACGAGCTGACTATTATGGGCAAACCGGCCTCCACCAGAACTGCCATTTTCTTTCTATTCTAATGATGAATGAAGAAGAAAAGCGAATAAATATAAATACCTGTGCTCACGAGAGCCATATATCTTTTCACTCTCCCCTCTACTTCCTCTCCTCTCCTTCCCTCTTCCTCTTCACCTGATGATCTCTTGCCCTCATTCCCTCACCTGTTTCCCCTTCTCTCGCCCTTTTATTCTCCCCTTCCTCTACCTTCTAATCCTCGTTCCCCTATCTTCTCCCCTTAACCTCCCCCCCCTCCTCCTCCTTTATGTTACTTTCATTCTTTTTCTCTTTTTCTTTTCTATATTCATTTCTCCTCCCACTTTAATCTTCTTCTTTAACATTCCTCATTTCTCCTGATCAATTCTCTCCCTTTCCCTTCCGTCCCTATGTCTTCCTTATCTATATTCATTCCTTTCATCAACATTCATTATATTTTCAATTCTTACCTCTTCCCCCTTCCTTCTTTTCTCTTATTCCTTTCTTTTTTCCTTACAAATTTTTTCCCCTATAAAACATTCTCCTCTTTTAATCTGATCACTTGTACCTCATTTCTCAGGTCTTCACAATTCCCCGTAAAAATTTTCCCTCCTCTTGTTTTCCACTTTCTTATCTACATTCATCACCTCCTCTAAATTATTGTACCTCTTACTGAAAAGTCAAATCTCATTCCTCAATAAACTTTATGCTCTCTCTTAACCTTTTTTCCCTCCTCTTTTTCCCCCATCTTCTTCATCTTTAATTTCTTCCCCTACTCTCCCCCCTCCCTATGTACTTTTTTTCGTCGTCTTCTTCCCATTTTCATTTATCTCTCCACAGTTCTTTCAACACTGTTCCTTTTCCCTTTACCCGTCTTTTCTACATTTTTTCCTTCCCCTTCCTTATTCTCGGTTCATTATTTTCCCGTTTTCCCTTCTCTCCCCACCATTTCTTCATTCTATCTTATCCTAGGTTTCATTTCTTCCCCTACCTCTCTCCCTCATCTCGCTATCCATATTTCCCCTCTTCCCTCACCCATTCCCCTTCTCGTTACGCTATTTTCTTCTCTTCCCAACTTTCTCCCTATTCTCGCTTCCCTACTTTTTACCACCCATTCCCCTCCTCTTTCCCCACCCGTCCCCTCCCTTCCTCAACCTACTCCACCCCTTGCCCAGAACCATTTCCTCCCTTTTCCCATCCTTCCTCTACCTATCCTCTCCCTTTCCCTTTCCTTCCTCTGTCCATCCCCTCCCTTCCCCTACTTATCCCCTCAATTCTCCCACCCTTCCTCTTCCTTCCCTCACTTATTCCCCGTTCCCCTTCCCTTCCCCCACCCATGCCCTTCCCTTCCCCTCGCGCAGCACCGTACCTCACCGCGGCTCGCAAGTATCTGAGAGTCCACGAGCAAAATCAATAGGGGACATTTTTCTATCTCATCCGGGACTCAGCAAGGCAGTGGCTAAAGCTTCATATCATTAGCGGGCCGCAGTGCATTTCGGGCCTTGCGAGGGGAAGACGCAAGGATCGTTACTGCCTGGCCTGGACCGAGGGGAATCGACCCTGAGGGGAGATGCGCTTATGAGCCGAGCCCGCAGTGCGTGAAAAAAAAAAAAAAAAAAAAAAAGATGGGTGAGCGAAGGGAAGGGGAGGGGAGGGGAAGGGGAGGTGCAGAGGGGAAAAATAAAACCGGTAAGGTTGCATTTCCGACTCTGGGGCAAGGGGGCGTAAGGAACAGAGAGGGAGACAGAGGGGGGGAAGAGCGGGGGAATGACAACCCCGAGGATCTAATAATAAAACTATGGCTCCTGGGGATTGCATAAGCGACCCTACAGCACGAGGCCGTAGGGAAGGAAGCAAGGCGAAGAAAACAATGAAACTCCTCTTGCATATTGAAAGCACTCTGGCCCAGATTGCAACACGCGGCCTTGCAACGAGTAGGCAGTGAGGCTGAACAGGAGGAAGGTAAAACAAAAAAAAAAATAGGTAAAGCGAAGCACTACAGAAGAGGTCAATGCATTTTCGACCCTATTTCAAGAGGTGGTAACGGCGACTTTAATCTACTCCAGGTGTGGATTAGAGAGGGGGAATGAATAGAGTACTGCGCTTCATTGAGGTAAACAATGTGAGAACACTGGTATTGCATAAGGTCAATAGCGGCGTTGCAAAGGAAAGTTACACACACACACACACACACACACACACACACACACACACACATACACAAAATCATTCTCTCTCTCTCTCTCTCTCTCTCAGCACTATTTGAAGTGTGAGGTGTTAAAATGGGAAGGGAAAAAGATAACAATGATGATGAAATGGAAGAAAGTGGTGACAGAGGGAAGAGTTCGAGTGACATATGAAGAATTTCGTGTCAATAAATGGGAACTTAGAGCTAGAAGGGAGAAAATGGGTTAATGGGGGTGAAGAACCAGGGTGATAAAATAGGCATAGAAAAAGAGACTTTGAAACGGCATGGAGAGGTAAACAGGTGATAAAATGCGAGAAGAGACGAGGTAGGAGAGAGAAAAAAAAGAGCAAAATGAAAAAAATACAAAAGAACAGGAGTTTGGGTTAAAAATATAGTGACAAAGAAGGAAAATACAATGGGCAGCACGGTAAAAACGAATAAAAAAAGATAAAAAGAAAATCCAGAGAAATGGAACACAGGTACTGGTAGATAAATAAGATGAGGTGAAAGAATGGGATAAACGAGGATGGAAAAAAGTAAAAATAAAACTTGAAAGGAATGACAAAGAATTGAGGGGAAGGGAATATGGGTGAAAAGAGGATGGACTGAGAAAATAGATGGAGTAATAGTAGCAAAAACCAGACCAATACACAAAAAACGAAAAATGAGAAATATAGGTGAAATGGGGGGAGGGACTGAGGAAAAAAAGAGGGGAGAAGAAAGGAAATGGATAGGGGGAAGAGCTAGGAAGGAGAGGGAGGGAGAGAGAGGGAGAAAGGGGGGGGGTGAACTGGAACCTTTCAGTCTAAAGAGCAAGCACTATGGTTCACACACACCGCATTCTCGCCCCAGTCCCAGCGGTCCATAAGGCTCGCTCTCTCTCGCACTTTCCCACTCTGACATTTTTGCCGAAGTCAGAGGAAAGCTGTGGTGTCATTTGAGCGATCATAGCAGAGAGAGAGAGAGAGAGAGAGAGAGAGAGAGAGAGAGAGAGAGAGAGAGAGAGAGAGAGAGACATTTATACACAGAATACACAGACTTTGTGGTTATGAGGAGTACGACGGTGTAATAATAGGAAGATTTGTATTTTCCCATGAATTATATTTAGAATGTGGAGAGAGAGAGAGAGAGAGAGAGAGAGAGAGAGAGAGAGAAGCATGAAGGTAAGCGGAAGGTAAGAGGTTAATAAAAAAAAACAGCATAAAATTACAGTCTCACTATTAATGTCAAGGCAGGACATCTTAAGAACTGTTAGGTGTGCTTATCTGTGTAACTCTCTCCCTCTCTCTCTCTAAAATAATCCCCTCCCCTCCCTTTCCCCCCTCTCTATCTACCTAGCTACCCACAATCTACACCCGGCTATCTGTCTTCCACTAAATCATGTCGCATTCTTTTCTCCCAGCATTTCTCTCTCTCTCTCTCTCTCTCTCTCTCTCTCTCAACTCCTATACCTGGCAACAAGCATCTCATCATCAACAACAACAACAACAGGCAGCACCAGACCCAGGGACCTCTAACATTTCCACACCCTCATTTCCACCAGGACAAAGTTTCGCTGGAGCTGTCTTGGTCCGCTGCCGAATTGGGCCCCGGACAACGAAAATACGAAACGGGGAAACGAAACGCGGGTAAAATGGACTGGAAGGAAGATATGGTAAAAGAAACGTAACAAAGAGGAAACAACACTGAAACTAGAACAGGAAAAGGAACGATGGGGAATGATACAACTTATTAAAACGTGGAAGTGATATGGAAACTGAAACTGAAATAATCGAGGAAACTGAATAAAATGAACTACGAAGAAATGACAGCCCTACTTTGTAACTCTCCAATTTAGCTCTTCGTTCGCGACTCTGCGTGAAGATGAGAGTACGTGTATAAATGAGTTATATTTAGCGATTTAGACTCTAATGTTCGACCCTTTTTGTGAAGAAGAATACCACACCATACCACACCACATCATACAACACCACACCATACGACACAACACCATGCCATCCAGTACCTAACGATCTGGACAAGGAGGGAAAAATTGCGTATAACCCCCAACTCTCAGTTCACAACAATGCTTACTGAGGAACTACCTAGGACTGGTATTTTTAAGATAATACTCTCTGTCTTTCAAAAAATTTGCAAAAAGAAAAGCCAGCTTACAGAGACGCGTATCTAGTCATTTCAACTTTCCTTTCCAACTCTCCATCTACAAATCAACGCACAGGGAGAAGTGGACCCGGCGGTTTGGACTCTACTTATCAACTGTACTTAAAATCACGACCCTATTCTTAAGACTCTACTTATAAGTGATTGCGACTCTACTTTTCGACTTGACCATCCACAAATCAACGCAAAGATTAGACTTCGTAGAGATTTGGGCATTCATTTCTGTACTATGAACTCAGAACTGCATATATAGGTGAATCTACGTATAAAGGAGAGCACCTAACGCCTACAACTCTGCTCTCCGACTCTCCACTCACAAAATCAACGCCGAAAGTAGAGTACCCAGCGACCTGAACTCTACTTTCTGAGTCTGCGTATTCATCCTCCTACTTCTTCTTCTTCTTCCTGGAACTGGTTAATGCGATGCGAGTGTTTGAGGCGAGAGGGGAGCCTAAAGCAGACCTACTCCTACCCCTGCATTCGGTGAGGGGGGTGGGGAGAGTGGTGGGAGGGGCAGGGTAGATGAGAGTTAGGGAGAAACGAGGGTAGATGAGAGTGGAGGGAGGGAGGGAGGAGGAAGTAGGTTTTGGATTGGAGAGAGAGAGAGAGAGAGAGAATAAAAAGAAAACATGATAAAGGGAAGTATGTGAAAAAAGAGGGAAATAATAATAACAAAAATAAAATAATAAAAGGGCGAAAACAAAAAATGCTGAAAAAAGAAGAGAATGACAAATGAAGGAATGAAAAAAAGGAAAGGAAAAGAGGAGGACAAGAAGTATGAATAATACAGGAAAGAAGAAAAGAGGTTAGAAAGAGTAATAACAAAGAAGAAGACTGACTTACAAGGAAACAGAGTAGGAGGAGGAGGGCAAGAAAGAAAAATGAGAATGCAAAAAAGAGAATGACACGGAATGAGGGGAAGAAGAAAAAGATGGAAGAACAAAACGATGATAGAGAAGCAGAAGAGTGACAGTAGAAGAGGAATGGAGGAGGAGGAGGAGGAGGAGGAGGAGGAGGAGGAGGAGGAGGAGGAGGAGGAGGAGGAGGAAAATTTAGGAAGACAACAAAGGAAGAGAAATAAGAATTACGTAGAACAGAGGCGCAGGAGGAGGAGGAGAGGGAGGAGGAAGAGGAAAAGAATGACGTAGGGGTAGCAGCTTACCTCCCTCTCCCCCCTTACCTCCCCTCCATTTCCACCCTCACCCCCCATGTGTTCGATTCTCGGCCGAGTTTAGTTGCGTAAGCGGCCGTGTTTTACCTCCATAATTAGAAAAGAACAATGAAAACTAATTAAGCCGGTGTAGCTGGCAGGGTAAATAATAATAATTATAAAGAATTCCTAATTAAACTCGACTCGGGGGTGCTTAGGACGCGGATCAAAAGCACGGAGGTCTTTCCCTGCGCAAGCAGTGGAAGGCTGGCGGGGGTGGGAGGGACTGGGAAGGCAGGTGGGGGGGGGGAGGGAAGGAGGTCGGAAGGGGGAGGAAGAAGACAGGCAGGAGGGAGAAGGAAGGTATGCAAGAGGAAGGGGGCCTGTGGGGAAGGGGAGCTGAGAGGAAGCAGTGGGGAACTGGAGGAGGGATATGGAACTTGGGTGGGCTAGAATCTTGAAGGGGACCTAGGATTTAAAGGGCGAAAATGGGGACTGAAAATTTTAGGGGGGACTAAGCGGGACTTGGAAATTTAAGTGAAAAAATGGGACAATCTAAGGGGGGGTCTGCATCCTGGAAGGGGGGGGGGGCACTGAGGCCAGAGAGATGCTGTGATTTAAAGTGAGAAAATGAGACCTAGAGGAACTTAGGGAGGCCTGAGAAAGACGTGGAACCAAGACAGGGAATATGATACCTGAGACTAAGTAAGGGACCATAAAGAGTTGATGAGACGTAGTGGGGAGCTTCAGAGAACATCAGATGAAGGACCTGCAGTAGATGATACGGAACTTAAAAGAGATATGGAAACTGAACGGAATTTGTGATTCAAGAATATTTAAAATCTGGACGATAAAGACAAATTTGACAAACATAAAGTGAAAGTATCTAGACCCTGAACCTTGAAAGACAGTGTACTTAGGATCTAAACAGAGAATGACTCGAACCTGGAGAGAGAGAGAGAGAGAGAGAGAGAGAGAGAGAGAGAGAGAGAGAGAGAGAGAGAATGGATCCTACAGAAAGAGGCCATGGAACACTGACAGATCAATCCAAAGAAAGAGTGCCTGAAATATGAAAACGGTGAGCATGAAACCTGCCAAGAAAAAGCAGAGGGGAGTACCTAGAACCAGAACAGAGCGTGAATGGAACCTAGAAAGAGATCCTGTAGACAGAGTGCTTGGAACCTATATATAAAGGTTTGCCTGGAACCTGACGAAAAAAGTGAGTGCTTGGAACCTGAAGAGAGGAGGGGGTGACCTGCAGAAAAAAGTACCAGGAACGAGAGAGAGAGGAAGAGGAGGGGGAGAATGAGGATGAGAGTGCCTGGAACCTAAGGGGAGGGACGTGCTTGCCTGCCTGCCTGGGGGCCTGAGCTCCACCATAGGCACTCAAGCTACTGCGGGAGGGTGGGGGGAGGGGATGTTGAAGGAGGGGGAGTGAAGTACATGGGGGGAAGAGGGAGGTGGGAAGACAAGTGGAGGGGGACGTCACTCACTCGCCAGCTTGGATCTCTCTCTCTCTCTCTCTCTCTCTCTCTCTCTCTCAGCCATTCTCTAGCCTTGATCTCCTATAATTAATGAAAATATAAAGAAGTATAAATGCAGACGGCTTAATGTATATAATAGAGGTGATGAGCAGGCACGGCTGGAGAGAGAGCGGTAGCCTTTGAATAGCCTAGCCTACTGACAGCTCGGTGACTCAGCTATGCACGCACACTCAAATACTTGCACACACACGCACACACAGATACACAGACTGGCACGTATACACCGGGCCACATGGGGGTATAGATGGGCTGGTCATATTATGTACGGTTATAAAGTGCTTCACAGACACTAATACCTGTATGCATATGCATACATGCACATATACACTACATATACAGTATATACATATACAGTATATACACACAAAAACACACATACATGCATTTATATATATGTGTGTGTGTGTGTGTGTGTGTGTGTGTGTGTGTGTGTGTGTGTGTGTGTGTGTGTGTGTGTGTGTGTGTGTGCGCGCGTGTGTGTGTGCAGGGTTACATTAGGGTACGAGAGATACGGTAAGTAATTAGGCTAAGTTTTATATCAGTCTTTCTCAATCGATCTATTTATACCTATTTCAGAACCGCAAGGAAGCAAGCGTGCGTGTACACACACACACACACACACACACACACACACACACACACACACACACACACACACACACACACATTCATTCGTACACACACAGCTCCTTTTATATACTATCTTCCTTTCAAAGACGCACACAAGCAAGCTTTCGAACACACACACACACACACACACACACACACACGCAAACAGCTGTCGAAAGCACTATGTTGCAGCGCTGACGTCACGGCAAGAAGCAGAAAAAGAGAGACCGTGAACATGACTCACCCTAGTATATATAGAGATACATTAGTAGTCAGAGGCAGAAATACCAATTGCAATATTAATTATACTGACTAATAATAATAATAATAATAATAATAATTTTAATAACAATAATAATAATAATCATCATCATCATCATTATCATAACAAGAACTATAAATACATATATATATATATATATATATATATATATATATATATATATATATATAAAATAAATAATTCACAAGAATCTGTAAGCAGGAGGTTGTTAGGGCATGGGTGATATATCAGTACAAGTGAAGGGGTAAGGGAAGTATTCACAGCTGAGTAAGAGCGACGTGAACTTCGAATAAAAGGCATTGGTGAAGAAGTGAGTAAACCCTGAGTGAAAAAGAAAATGAATCAGAAACAGTATGAGTGGCATACGATAGATCAAAACAAGTAAAAAAAAAAAAAAAAAGCTACGAGTAATAAAAAAATTCTCATGTCAAAGAACTAAATAAAAAAAAAAAAAAGGTAAAACACAGAGGGAAGTCCAGTGCCTCGGGAGAAGAGGCTGACTTTGATCGCTGGCGGCACGTGGATAAATTATGCACCTGAGACAGACGAGGTGAACGAGTGAGTGAGAGGTGAGTGAATTCTGGGGCGTGTGTGTGGGATTAGAAGGGCGGAGGCGTGATGGGGTTTCTGAATGACAGGTAGTGAGTGAGTAAAGCATGGGGCGAGTGAACGAGAAATGAGAAGTAAGCAGTGAAGGAGTAAGACGATGACCGGTGGTGAGTGAGTGAGTGAATTAGTGAGTTATGGGAGTAAGTTAGAGTACAGGGAGTAAGGCTAATGGATGAATACTGTATATGAAGAAGCAATGAGGCAGTGTACGAACGAGCGAGTGAGTGGATGAATAATGAGTGCGTGAGTAATGGGAGTATTTTGAAGTGAAGCGAATGGAATAAATACGCGAGTCGGTCAGTGGACGAGACAGAGTTAAGTACAGGTGAATGAATGAGTCAAGGAATTCTCAAGTGCAGTATGGAGAAACGTTAAAGCCTATGTTCACAGCAGGAGTCTATGAGTGAACTGTGAGTAACTGAACAAAAGTATGAAGAGCTTGTGAGGGTGCATAGTTGACTGAGAGAAAATGGCTTGACATGAATCAGAAAATAATAAAAATATACAGGCACTCGCGTGGATGGAAATAAACACACACACACACACACACACACACACACACACACACACTCAAAAACAGAACTGCCATGAGTAACACCAGTGAGATCAGTGTGGGTAAAAAATAAGGCAATGAGTAAGGCTAAATATATGCAACACACCAACCAATCACGTGGATCTATATAAGAGAGTGTGCGTGTGTTGTGTGCGTGTAAGTATTGGTGTTTATGTATGTGTATTGATGTGTGTGTGTGTGTGTGTGTGTGTGTGTGTGTGTGTGTGTGTGTGTGTGTGTGTGTGTGTGTGTGTGTGTGTGTGTGTGTGTGTGTGTGTGTGTGTGTGTGTAGTGCTGTACGTACTGTCTTGCATAAGTGTAAGTACAGTATCTGTGTATATCAGAGGGTAAGCATTGACCTATGCGTGTGTGTGTACTATATATAAACGTGTACGTGTATGTGCGTGAGGTTGTGGGGTGCGTGTATGTGTGTTGTGCGTCACAGCGGCTGCACATAAAGCCTGGAAGCCTTACCAGTGCACACACACACACACACACACACACACACACACACACACACACACACACACACACACACACACACACACACTACCTGCATTCACGCCACTCCACACTAACCCTCCACCACACCCTTAACCCGATCACAACAAGGCGTCTCTCGCAAGCTGAATAAAATCGTCTGATGCTAGAAAGACTAAAACAGGAGGTGGGGAACGTCAGCTATTGATCTCAACTGCAACGATATTTTATTCACCATTACTCTTCGGTTTTCTGTTTATTACTATGTTATTTATTACTCTAGTTATTGTTCTGTCATCCTGGTAATACATTTGTTTACTCAGATTTCTATTATTCTAGTTTTGCTTCATGTCCTCTGCTCTCTGGTTTGTAGTTCTCATCTGGTTTTATGGTATTCTAGTTTCCTGTTAAATATTCTTGGTGCTTTATAATAATTAATACGCTTAGTCTGCCGGTTTTCTATTGTATGTAATTTCCCGTTTTGTTTCTGGATGATGATGATTATGGTGATGATGATGACTAAAAGTTCTCGGTTTTATACTTGGTTCTTCTTCCTGTTTTCCACATTCCTTCTGCCCTGCATTCATACGGCTCCTCCTCCATTCTCAGGCTAAATGCGGATGGCAGTGAAGGCCCCATACCTACAAACTATCTCATGTTCATACTTTTCCATGCTTTTTATATCTGTTTTTGTCTTCTCCCCAACAGATACCATTCACGGCCAAATTAGACTTAAATTTTGAAGGTGAAAAAATCGTAACTAGGATTTGATATTCTAAGACGAACAAAAGAGATAGGGAGATATTGTACTCTAATTTCCTTTTCCTACTGAAAAAACGTGTCACAGTTACGAGAGAGAATTGATCGTAAGTGTGTTTGTGAATCCGGGACCTGGTGTGACGTAAGGCGTGACGTAGCGAGGAGGGGGAGCTTAGAAGAGAGGAGAGAGAGTTGGTGGAGGGAGGGAGACGGGGGGCAGTAGGCTCTCTCTTTCTTACCCTTTCTCACGTGCTGCCTCCCCCACCTCTCTCTCTCTCTCTCTCTCTCTCTCTCTCTCTCTCTCCACAGGATGGATAAAGGGGGGAGACACATAATGAAAGTTGCATAAATAAAAAAATCTCCTCCTCACTCCCTCCAGGCTGCCCTCTCCCCACTCCTTTCTCCCACTTTTCCCCTCTCCACCCTCACTTCCATGTTTCACTGCCCCCTCCCCCGCCTCTCTCTCTCTCTCTCTCTCTCTCTCTCTCCCTCCACCAATATGCCTACTCACCCACCCCCACTTCCACGCACTACTATCTCCCTCCTCTTCTCTCGCTCTCTCTCCTGGCTATCCCCCCTCACTCTCCCTCTCCTCCACCCCCATTCTTCCACTCCACTCTCCCCAATTTCCACGTACTACTCCGCACTGCACTGACCACTTCCGGGCGTAACACCACTCACTCAATTACTATACCAATTACTCACACGGCCACGTCCCCACACCACCAACCTCATCCCCACCCCCAATAAACTCGCCCGCTTTTCATTTAACTCTTTCCCTGGCCTAAAATAATATCGTTTGGCGGTAACAAGAAAAAAACCTTCCTAATGAACTGTAAATCCCTCTATCATAATACCCTTTTGTTGTATCATTTCCCTAGGCTTCCCTGATGGTGGTAAAAATGATACTTCCACCTAATAAGCCACAAACATTTTCTCTTGACTTTTTTTTACAGGCAGACTGACATCGTTTGGTGGTAGTTGAGAATAAGATGAAGTAATACAAATGAAAGGCATATCCTGTAAAATCATCCCTTTGCACTGACATTCTTTTCATTAAACCTTTTCCCTGGATGAATGATCTCGTCTGGTGGTAAGAGGATGAAGAAAAATATATGAGGAATGAAAAAAATATATATGGTACTGAAAAAGAATAAGGGTTATGTTTCTTTGGCCTTTTCATTTAACCGCACCTCACTGAACGTGGCTGTTTCATTGATCGCATTTCTTGTCTTTCCATTTTTCTTGCGCTGACTGCATTTTCTCTCTCTCTCTCTCTCTCTCTCTCTCCTTACAATTCGTTCACTTCCTTCTTGTCTTCCTGACCTTTATCCTCTAATATTACTTTCACTAACACTCTCTCCACCTTTCTCAATCTCTCTCCAGCTTCTTCCTACCCTTCCCCCACCACTCTGCACCCCTTCCTTACACTTCCTCAGTTTTTTTCTTTCCCTCCCTCCACCTCACAATATGCTCCCCTTGACCTTTTTTTCACCCCTCCTCCCTACCCTGCATCCACCATCCCCTCCCATCCTATCCTTACGCATTCACCTACTTTCCCCCACGCTTATTTCTGTTCCCTCCTAACCCTTACACTCCACTCTATCTTTCCCTTCCCCTCCTCCACCTGCCTCCTCTCTCCATTCTAACCTATCCTTACGCTTTCACTACTATTCTCCCACCCATACCCCTAACCTCTCCACATATCCTTTCCCTTCTTCCACATCTCTCTCCCCTCACCCTGACTAATCCTTACGCATTATCCACCCTCCCCCCACCCTTATTCCTAGTATCTCCACCTTTTCCTTCCCTTCTTTCACCTCTCTCTCCACCCTAACCTATCCTTACGCTTTCTCCACCCTCTCCCCAGCCAACCTTCCCCTCCACCCTAGGCGTAGGTCAGAAATAAGCATGACGTTGGTGGGTTTCGCTGGCCCCACGCCGTTACCATGGCGACCCCACACGCTCCCTACCTCCCTCCCTGCCTGCCTTGCTTTCCTCGTTATATATAGGTCGTGGGGGGCGTTCAAGCGCTCTGCATACTGTAAACTGGGCCACATACGCGCATACACACCCACGCCCTCACCTCGCATAGCATACACGCCCTTACCTCACCTCACCCCCTTGCCTTATGCACGCCCCTCGTCACGCTAGGTTACATTAGGTGAGAGTCGGGTTTTGCTGACTTAGATTTAATTAGGTTAAGTTAGATTTAGGTCTGCTTAGAGTTATATTGAGCTGTTAGGGCATTATCTGAGGCAGTGATGAAGAGCGTAAAAGATCCTTCTGAGCGTTGGGCCAGCTTTGTGATATTTTTCTGCCTGACACCAGATGATTATATTTAACTCACTCGAACTCCATGTAACCACAGACATGACTCAACTTTTTTCAGTGTGTGGCACAGATGATGTGGCAACCCCGTCATATGAGGAAAGTTCCACGCGGCCATGGGGTTAACGTAACATAACGCACAGTGACGCTGTAAGCGAATAACGCGAAGCCCCAAGGAACTAACTCCCGCATGAGTATCAATAACCTCAGTGGTGTATCTTGCTATTCCGAGATGATTTTATTTACCAAGGGCGAGCCTCCAGTTGTAAAAGGGGTAAAGGGGGGTTCTATGTAACCCTCTCAGTTCAAAAAGTGTATTCTAAGCTTAATAAAATTGTCCAGGAACAGAAAGATTAAAAAGAAAATACACACACTCGCTGCAAAGCAATGAGGTGAGGGTATATAATGCATAAAGAGGGTCACAGGATTAGTGTTCATGGATAAACAGATAGCATGTCTCCCCGGCCGTGCCAATATCTCACGGACCTCTGCCACGTCAACATCACACACCCTCATCTGCCTCTCTTGCCAGCTTCATTCTGCCAACCCCCACTGTCAATTTCACTGTCTAAATCCTCTACTCGCTTCACTGTCAACTCCATTCATATTATACTTTACAAGTAAATGTTACTTACTCTCTCTCTCAATCTTTAAAAACCCTTGACTACATGAGGTCTTCTTGAAGTTGAATAAAATCGTCTAGCATCGTACGGACGGAAGTAACCATCACCTTATATTTTACTCCCTCCTTCCAGCCTTCCACGCTAGCGCAATACAGTCTATCTCCTTCTTTTCTACACCTACCAACAAATCCACAAGTTCCTGCCAACTCCATCCTCCTTGTTCTCCACCCTTGCCAACTTCATCCTCCTGTTCACTGCCAAGTCCCCACTCTCCCCGCCAATTCTCCCCTTCCCTGTCAACCCACTCACTCTGCCAACTCCTCTCTCTACCAGGTCTCTCCCTGTCATATGCCTCTGCCAACTCCGTCTCCTTAACAAATCTCGCTATCGCCTCTCTCTACTAATTTCCACTCTCTCTGCCAACTCGCACTCTCCCACTGCCAAAGTCTCCCGACCAACTCCTCTACCCTGTCATCTCCACTTCCATGTAAAATTCCTTAGCCAAGTCCTCACCCTTTCAATGCAAACTCCCTCTATGAGCTCCTCTCCCTCAACAAACCCACTGTCAATTCATCGCCTCCCTACCTACTCTTCCCTCTGCCAATTCCTACCCATGTAAACCAACTTAACCAACTCTACCAATTACTCAACCTCACTCAATACCAACTACTCCCCTGTGCCAACCCCCCTTCCCCTGCCAACCCCATCTTGATCCGTGATGATGGTCGACAGTGGTGACTAAAATAAGAGTTTGTAGAAAGGTCGCTCCGGCCCCGACCTCTTGCCCTTCTCACTCACTCGCTCACTTTTCTATCTTCTCCTTTACTAACCTTCCTTTCTTAATGTCTTCGTGAATTCTCTCTCTCGACAAGAAAAAAAAATAAGTAAGGGAAGCGAAAGGAGCAAACAAGGAGCCTGATACATACCGATAAGTAAACAAGAAAACAAACAGAAAGATAACAGAGATAAATAGATCAGGTAAACAAAGGAAGTCAAGCAGAAAACAGAAACTGATAAGGTAAACAAGGGAGTAAACAAGAACCGCGATAAATAAATAATGTAAACAACTGGAATAAACAACAACAAAGGGAACCGTCAACAAACTTCCGAGGGAGCAGCCTGACACCCCGGAAACAGGCTTATCCGGAGTGTGAGAGAGAGAGAGAGAGAGAGAGAGAGAGAGAGAGAGAGAGAGAGAGAGAGAGAGAGAGAGAGAGAGAGAAAAAAATGACAATTATACAGTATAAATATACAATGAGATAATTACATGGGTGGAGAGACATATCGACAGTCATTACAGATAGCTAGACTGATTGATAAATAGACAGACAGACAGACAGAGACACAGACAGAATAACCAAATAAGATAATCTTTAGCAGCCTTTGGTGGCCGTTGTGAGAGGAAGACTAATATTTAACATCTTAAAATAGGAGTGCGCAGAACAACAACAATAATAATAATAGTAATAATAATAATAAAAATAACGATAATAATAACACGTGTAATTAAGGTTTTGGGCGTGGTGGCGGTGGTGTCAGTTACGCATGCGCAGGACACAGGCCGCGGGGGTTGACAGCTTCCCATAATTAATGACTAATCTCTTCCTTCCTTCCGCTCCTATAACCCTCTCGTGTCCTTCCTTCCCTCACGACACCATTACTATCCATACCTATCCTTCCCTTCATTTTCTTATCATCAACACCGTTACCAAACCTCCTCTCACTCATCCCCTCTTCGGCTCCCAACACCACTTCCTTTTCTTTTCCATTCCTTTCCTCTTTAATAATTCCTTTCCCTTACGCCATTTTCCCCCTCAGCCTATACCCCTCTTCCCCTCATATTTTTTTCTTTCCCGTCCTTTCCTATTATATTATTCATTCCTCTTACATTGTCACCAATTTTCCCCTCTTCTCCCCTCACATTATTCATCTTCTCTCTCTCTCCAGTTACACCAACACTTTTCCCCTTTCTTTTCCCAAACTTCATCCATTCCCCTCACACCTCCATTGCGTCTACTATCCATTTTTCCTTTCACTATAACTACCTCTCCTCTTCAACTCCTTTCTCCTTACACCTTTCCTTCCCATCACATGTCATTCACTCCCCGCCTTCTCTCTCCCTCTCTCTCTCTCTCTCTCTCTCTTTTGGCGGTACTATCCACTTCTATTCTGGATGTGCAGGGAATCAGAAGGTTGATGAGGGGTCACGGAAAGAGAGAGAGAGAGAGAGAGAGAGAGAGAGAGAGAGAGAGAGAGAATTTGAAAGTAATGGAGGGGTTTAGGAAGGAGTAGAGGGAAATGTGGAGGGGGAGAACGACGGCAGAGGAAGGTGGAGAGAGCAATGTAAGGACGGAGAGGTGGAGGGGATTAGGAATGAATGGAGGGAGAACTGGCTAGGTGGGTAAAGAAGGGGGTGAATGTGGACAAAGATGTGAGGGTGGAGAGAGAGGTGAGGGTGGAGAGAGACGTGGAGGCGGACAGAGAGGTGGAGGTAGGAGTGGAGGGGTGGAGGCAACAAGTGCAAGGTGCTAGAGGCAATGTGGAGGAGGGGGACAGATGTCAGGCGGGAGGATGAGTCAGAGGGAGGGAGGGAGGCAGGCAGAAAAGAGGGTGGGGGGGGAAAGAAGGGGGAGTTGTGGGAGAGAGGGGGGAGAGAGGAGATATGAAGAACAAGAGGAAGAGGAGAAAAAGGACATGGAAAACAGGGAAAAGGGAAGGAAAGAGAAACAGCACAAGAAAAGAAAGTGGCTGTAGGAAACAGAAATTCTCTCTCTCTCTCTCTCTCTCTCTCTCTCTCTCTCTCTGTGTGTGTGTGTGTGTGCGTGTGTGTGTGTGTGTGTGTGTGTGAGAGAGAGAGAGAGAGAGAGAGAGAGAGAGAGAGAGAGAGAGAGAGAGAGAGAGAGAGAGAGAGAGAGAGCAGGGATGAATAAAGATAATATTGGAGGTAGAAGCAACGGAAAAGAAATAAAGATGATGAGGGAGGGAACTGAATGAAGGATAAGAAAAAGAAAGAGACGAGAGAGGAATGTAAGGTGAAGGAGAGATCGAGGGGGAGGGGGAGAGGGGAGAAGGAGGAGGAGAAAAAGAAGGGGTGAGAGAGGAATGCAAAGAGAGGGAGGGGAGAGTGAGAGGGAGGAATAAGGGGAGGTGGATGGATGGGGGGGGGACATTAAAGGGAGGCAGGTGGAAGGCGAGAGGGAGGGAGGCGTGAGAAGAGGGAGTATGGGGCAGGGGGAGGGGAGGAGAGGGGGAGGGGTGGTTAAGCATGGCAATAATATAGTCTCGAGGCATGACAATAATTAGACGAGGGAAAATTATGGTGATTAAGACGGCAATTAAAAAAAAGGTGGTTAGAATTATGTATGGAAAAAATATATTGTGTTCGTGTATGTGTAATTTAGAGAGAGAGAGAGAGAGAGAGAGAGAGAGAGAGAGAGAGAAACTCGAGAAGTGAAGTGAGAGGGAGGAGAACGTCGAGTTACGTAAGAAGAGAGAGAGAGAGAGAGAGAGAGAGAGAGAGAGAGAGAGAGAGAGAGAGAGAGAGAGAGAGAGAGAGGAGGTTCCTGGAGATTGTTCCTTGCCCTATGGAATAAAATAAAATGTTTACATCACTGCTAGTATGAGCTCTATCAAACTGGAGCTGGTGTAAGAAATTATTTACGCTAGAGTATGCAGTTTACCTAATGTCCTCCCTAACCTACTTATACCATAATTGTTGCTGTGTTAACAGACCACCTAATATAGCAGAAATAAAACTTTATTTTGTGTGTTGTCACATCATATGTAAATGTTCTGAAATTTTATACATGAGTACAATGATAAACTTTTGGTTATTTATTTTTCCAAAGATGTGAGCATTATAGATTCATTTAATAAGACTGCACCATAATACAATTTTTATTGCTGCTAATATTTTATAAGAAGGCATATTCAATTACTTTAATATAATGGCACGAAAATAAAATTTTGGCTTTTGCCATTAAGAGTTTCAAAGATGACAGCAACGGTTAAGGTACTACTTTGGAATGCTGGACAGCAATTTTCCCCAATCATTTTTGCATCATCCCTCACACCACCTTTCTCTTCTCTCCCTCTCTATCCTTCTTCCCACCTAACCTAACCATAACCCACCCTAACTTATTTATACCAGAAATGAGGATGCACCGGTAGACCGCACAGCACCGCAGGAACATCCAGGTAGAATGCATACCATCGACATATGAAATGTGAGGAGAAAAGATGAAATGAAAGAGAAAGAGAGGATTGGAAGGGTGAAATGAAATGATAAACAAGAGGTGTGATGAGATGAAGTGTGAAGTGTGAGGTGAGGCAAGGTAAGGTAAGGTAAGGTGAAGCGGTAATATATGCCTCTCATCAGCACCCCGTCACTCAACCAGCACAGGTGACGACTGCTAACTTCACCTAACCTAACCTACCCTCCTTCACTCTCGCATTTCCTTCACCCTCACTTTACTCATTCCCTTCACTCCTATCTCCTTCCTTTATTTTCAATCGTCTCTCTCATCACCTTTATTTCCTTCCTTCAGTTTCACTTCACTCCCTCCACCCTCTCAATCTCATCTTCATATCTCCTCTTTTCTTTTCTTCACTCTCAGTTTACTTTCTCCTTTCATTCCTGTTACCCTGTAATCTCACCACTCTCATACTTCCTTCACTCTTACTTCACTTTCTTCACCTCCTTTCTTTCTTTCTCCGTTTATTCTCTCTTCACCTCCTTTCATTCCTTCACTCTCACTTCGCTCTCCCTGCAAAACCCTTTCCTTCCTTCACTCTCTCCTCTCCATCCTTTACCGACCATGACTACCTTCTGCATTCTTCCTAGCTTCACGTTTGCTCTCTCTCCTCCCTCACCTGTTCTTTCCCTCTCCCTTATCTCTTTCTTCCCCATCCCTTATATATTCCCATCTTCTCCCCTCACTTGTTCACACCTATTCTCTTTCTCCTCCCTCTCATCTATCCCTTCCCTTTCGCCTCATTCCATCACATCTATTTCCACTCCCATATCCTTCACCTATCACTTCCCTTTCCCCTCACTCCCTTACACCTATCCCCTCACCCCTTTCCGTCAACTACCCCTTCCCTTTTCCCTCACCCTCTCTACTCTATCCATCCCCTCAATTACCCTCACTCCCTCCAAGACCTTCCCGTCATTAGCTAACGTTTCTCCCCTCATTAACAAATAACGCAAATACTCCCCTCAGATGGCACACGGAGAGTGGAATGGGATGTTATGGGGGAGAGAGGAGGAATGTAGGAATGGGGGGTGGAATGGGAGAGGAATGGATGTGGGGAGAAGGGAGTGGTGTTTGCGGGGAGAGATGTCGGGGAAAGAGGTGTTGAGAAGAGGTTTTGTGGGGACAGGAGGAAAGAAGTAAGGGGAAGTATAGTGCCGGGGAGAGGTTTTGTGAGGAAAGGGAAAAGGATGTAAAAAGTGAAGGAGGTAGATAGGAAAGAGGGGAGAGAAGACATAATGTAGGGAGAGAGGAAAGGGAGAGGAGAAGGTGTACAAACACGAGAGGAGCAAAGCAGTGGATAGAGGGGTTTACAGAAATGGACCGAGAGAAAGGATAGGCAGGATAGATGGAAGAGGAAACAGAGAAGAGAGAAGACAAGGAGAGAAGAGAGTGGGGACAGAGGAGTGAGGGAAGAGGGGACACGGAGGAGAGAGAGGAGAGAGGAGGTGTGTTATCCCCTCACTCCGGCAACAACCGCTACTTCTAAATTGCACCGTCAAAGTTTCCTCTAAGTTTGCTAAGGGGAGGAGCCGCATCTGTTGGGCCTCTGTACACCATCACCACTGCCACCATCACAGGCCTGTGCATCACCATCACAGCACTGAACAGCATCAAATAGCAGAGTACAGGATAGCACTGTACATCGCACACAACACCGTATATTCCCACAGCACTGTACATTTTTTTTTTTTAATAACAGAACAGACGAAGGAAAAACAAATGAATAATAGCACTGTAAAGCACCGAACCACTAAACACCACCACTACATATCACTGCATATCACCATAACCCAACTTTCTTGTGAGGATGTAAATATTAATTTCACAAAGCTTAGGAATGATCTCTCACAGTTTAAAGTGTTGAAATACAACTTAGGAGCTCTTAACAACATCTCGGGGCAAATCACGAGGCCCATGGCAGACCAAGGTCCCTCACAGCATCTCACAGAAATCGTCTAGGTCTACAGAAATCAAAAAAGCTCTCACACCATCATCACAGTAATCTACTAACCACACTGCATTTTCAAAGCAATCTCACACAATCCTACAGCAGCTCTCTAAGTCCACAGCAATAGGGGTCCTCTCACTGCATCCCCACAGCTCCGTCCAGCATCCTAGGGACCCTAAATACAGCACAAGGAAGCCCACAGCTCCACAGCAGCAGCAAACCACCCCCCTCTCCCTCTATATCGACCAACTCAGCACCGTGCCGCATTGTTCTGGCTGAAGCTTAGCGACCACTGGGATATTATGAGAGAGAGAGAGAGAGAGAGAGAGAGAGAGAGAGAGAGAGAGAGAGAGAGAGAGAGAGAGAGAGAGAGAGGTGTAGAAATGACAAATTAATTCATTAAGGTGTCATCTGTAATAGAGATGCCGGATATGTGCTGTGTGTGTGTGTGTGTGTGTGTGTGTGTGTGTGTGTGTGTGTGTGAGAGAGAGAGAGAGAGAGAGAGAGAGAGAGAGAGAGAGAGAGAGAGAATCATTATCCTGACAACCACCATAACCATCAACAACCACCATCACTACTACCATTCACATCCCTTACCGCTACTACCACTATCACCAACATTACCAGCACCACGATTACTACTATCCCTACGTCAATAAGATCACCACCACCTTACTCCCACCACCTCAACCACCACCATTCTACTAATCATTACCATCCTACACCACATACACTACCACACAACTACCACGACCCTGCCACATCTACCACCACCACACTTCAACTACCTTTACTACCATCCTACCACAACTAATATTATCCAGCTACTACCATCATACTGCAAATACTACCATCTAACTGCCCTATTTACTCCATCAACTAACTAGAATCATCCTACCACAACTACCATCATTTTCACTACCATTACCAAACTACCACTATCCTACCACCCCCACTAGCACCGTCCTACCACAACTACAATCCTCCCAGCTACCACCATCCTACTACCACCCCAACTTAGCCTGCCCTACCACAACTAGTAGCAGCAGCAGAAGAGGAAGACCCAGAAGCAGAGGGTAGGAGGAAGCCCGTCAAGGGAGTGTTGTTACCACAGACTGGTCCCCCTCCACCTCCACCTCCTCCTTTACCTCCCTCTCCAACTCAACCTCCTCCTCCACTTCAACCTTATACTTCACCTCAACCCTGGCCCCTACCTCCTCCTCTACCTCCTTCTCCACCAGTGCTTTACCTCCTCCACAGTACCTTCCACCTTCTTCCAACTCCACCTTGGCCCTTACCTCCTCCACCTCCATCCCCACCTCTTACTCCTCCTTCTCCACCTACACATTAGACTCTACCTCCTCCTCCTCCTCTACCATGTCCCCTACCTCCTCCTCCTCCACCCCTACCTCCACCTACTCCACCCTGGCGCCTCCACTACCTTACGTCACCATATTTTTCCATCCACGCCATTTTTCTCTCCCTCCCTCCCTTCCTTGTTTCTCTCCCTCTCTCCTTCCCTTCACGCCTTTGCTTTACTCCCTTCCCTATAGATCCATGCTCTCGCTCTCTCTCTCTCTCTCTCTCTCTCTCTCTCTCAGCCTTATGAGTCTTTTCCAAGTTGAATATAAACTCTCTCTCTCTCTCTCTCTCTCTCTCTTTCTCAGCCTTATGAGTCGTTTCCAAGTTGAAAAAATCTCTCTCTCTCTCTCTCTCTCTCTCTCCCACCCCTCTCTCTCTCAAGATCTGTGAAAATGGAACACAATATAGAGTCAGGCCACGTCAGGTCGCACACTGATGCCGCCTCCCCTTTACCCTACTCTCCTTCCCTCTCTCTTTCTCACTCTCTCTCTCTCTCTCTACACCACGTGGTTCTTGCTTCCGTCTCTCTCTCTCCACGCCCCCCCTCCCCCTTCTCTCTCTCACACACGCACTCACTCTCTAACTCTCACTTCGCCCTTCCCTGTTACACCCCCTCCCATCCATCCACCCACCCCACCCTCTCTGCTCTCTTTTCCTTACTTGCATCTCTCTCACACCTCGCGACTCTCTCTCTCTCTCTCTCTCTCTCTCTCAATATCTTCCTCTTTCTCCATTTGCCTACTACCTTTCTCTCTCCCTCTCTTTCACACTATCTACGGTTTCAACTACCCCCCTCTCTCTCCTCTCTCTCTCTCTCTATCTATCTCTCTTTCTCTCCGCTGGCCACCCTCCCCTCTTTTCCCCTGACCTTGTTCGCCTAAGCGCCCTTCACTTCTCTCTCTCTCTCTCTCTCTCTCTCCAAGCCATGGCCAACTCCCCTGCTCTCTCCTTTCCTTGCAACCTAACCTCGGCCACCCACCCAATGAACGAAACTGACTGGACGATGAGCTATTCCTTAAGCTACAAATTACCTACTTTACAGGTTATTCCGGCCAACGTCAGCCGATTTCATTAAGCTGGAGAGACCTAAGAGACCAACAGAAACCAAGGACGCTAAAGGGAAAGCTGGAGCATCAGTAATATTAAAAAGTGCTACGATTATCATTCTGACCAGATAATAAAGGAGTCTGTATTATATTCCTACACGAAGGACGATTTCAATTAGCTGAGAGAAACCTCAGCGGAGGCAAAAGGGGGTTAAAAAGTGCTGCGAGTGTCCGCCTGTAGGCACAATACCGCACTTGTCACTCCCCCCGACGACGCTGCTCCCCCTGGAAAAAACAAGCCGAACGCGGGTGTTCTGAAGGGGCCGAGGTACCACGTGGTGTAGGAGTGGGCCCTGCCTCTACCCTCCATCCCTTCCCCAACCTTCTCTCCCTCCCTCCCCACCTCTCTCTCCTCTTCTCTCTCTCCTGCCGTACGCACTACCTCTAAAAGCCAGGACAATTGCAACCAGCACCACAACCTCAAGGGCGGTGCTCGCAGTAGTCCGCGTCAGGAAACTCGTCCTTAGCGACCCTTGGCCACTGGTCCCCCTGTTCCCCGCCCGGCCTACAGCTCTCGCGACTAACTGGCAACGAGTCACAGCCATTGATCGGAGAGGCGAGTCCATTATACCGGCCTGAGAGTGTGTGCAGGACTCACTCACCTCCAAGACACACTCAGGCCCATCGCAATCCACCACGTAAGGATCCCGCGTGGAGAGATCCGGCGAAGGTCAGGAGAAGTGGGTGAAAAAATGCGAAGTTGGGGTCCGGCGGCATCTGGTATCTAGAGGGGGGGAGGGGGTTACGATTTTTCTGCAACATACGGATGCGTAGGTAAGACGAGGAAGAAGAGAAGAGAGAGGGGGAGGGGGAATAGGGAAGGAGGGAGGGGGTGAGAAGAGGAGGGGCACCGCCCTTTACTCCCCCTCCCCCTTCCCCTCACCCTTACCTCACGTTTTCATCCTATCCCCCCTTCTCCCTTCCCTTGGTTTCCTCTGGGACTCCATGATGCCCCTACCCCTCCCCCCCTGCAGGCCACGTCACACAAGGCCGGAGGAGGGGGGGGGAGGAAGAAAGGAGAGTGAGAGAAAAGAGAGGAAGAGGAAGACGAAATATAGGGTATTTGAAGGAGACAGACGTATAGATATAGGTTTTGAGAGAGAGAGAGAGAGAGAGAGAGAGAGAGAGAGAGAGAGAGAGAGGATACAGCTATGCAAGAAGGAAATGACTCACGACCATAACCAACCTACAACTCAGCCACTGAAACACACAAACTCCAACAAGAACCACAAATCCACCCATTCCAAAAGCCAGTTACGATCAATAGTCCCCTTACGCCCTTCTCATAAACCGTGTCAAAACCTAACGAAATGCCTCGCTAAACTAAATAATATTAATTAAAATGTTTGAATCTGATTAAAATGGTTTCTATCTCATTTCACCGTGTCATACATCGTGCCAGAAGCTAATAAGATCTTGCTATCGATATTACGCAAAGAAGTTCAATTCTCACCTCATTAGTTTCGGTTGATAGATTCTTTACACCGTCTCTAATAAACCGTGTCGGAACCCAATGCGATCTTGCTGCTAAACGAGTCCATAATATCATCATCATCATCATCATCATCATTATTATCATCATCATCAATCCCGACCTCTTCTTTCCCATCCAAGGACTGGACGATAAGCTTTAATAATCAACTGACTAATAACAAAAAGGAATCAAATTTCGCCTCATTAGATGGTAATTCAAAAAGTGTAAAGGAACGACTGAATCGAGCTGTACATTTCCAAGCAATACCAACACCTGTATTGGTTTCTAAACACCTGTAATTAGCGAGTGGCAGGTGTGATTTGTGGGAGACGAAAAAAAAAAATCATTTCCAGGACAAGAATAAATAAATAAATAAATAATCATAACCACCATCATCTGAACAATTACTCCCAGTGAATGTTGATACATGATATGAATGCAAATAGAAGAGTTAATATATATAATGAAAGAGACGATGAAATAAGGGAATATACACTGATGCAGGAGATGAAGAAGACTGTGTTAACAAGACATGAAATAATTAGGCAGCCAACACGACCAAGATGAAATGCACCCCTCCTTTCTATTGAGAGAGAGAGAGAGAGAGAGAGAGAGAGAGAGATTTATCCCATTCCCCTCCCCCTCTCTCTCTCTCTCTCTCTCTCTCTCTCTCTCTCTCTCCCATCCACGCGGTGAGATGACCCAAGCACTTAAAGCAAATGTATCACTGGACCCGCTGGACTCCGGCTCTCCCCTGACCTACAAGGAAAGAGAGAGTGAGAGAGAGGTGAGGGGAGAGAGAGAGAGAGGGGTGAGAGGGGAAAGTGAGGTGCAGTCTGCAATATGAGTGTGTGTGCGTTTGTGTGTGAGGCAGGGGAGGGAAGAACGTGTGTGTGTGTGTGTGTGTGTGTGTGTGTGTGTGTGTGTGTGTGTGTGTGTGTGTGTGTGTGTGTGTGTGTGTGTGTACTTTTTTGTTGTGTGTACTAATGTAGGCGCTTTTGTTTCTGTGTGTGCTCAGCGTCTTTGTGCGTGTGTGTGTGGGAGTGTGTGTGCAGTTGTCCATGTGTACTCTCTCTCGTGTGTACGCATTCATGCTTTTGTCTTTGCGTTAGGAGTGTGTGTGTGTGTGTGTGTGTGTGTGTGTGTGTGTGTGTGTGTGTGTGTGTGTGTGTGTGTGTGTGTGTGTGTGTGTGTGTGTGTGTGTGTGTGTGTGTGTGTGTGTGTGTGTGTGTGTGTGTGTGTGTGTGTGTGTGTGTGTGTGTGGTGTACCGATTCAAACTACTGTCTCTGCTTTTAAAACCGATGAATGTAGGTGCGTGTATCTGTATGTATGTATATACGTTCGTGTGTGGTGTACACTTTTCTCGCGCATGTACGTATCTTCCACCTGTGTGCGCATTTAAGCTTTTGTCTGCGTTATGCGAGTGAAGCGTGTATGTGCGTATATGTATGCATGTACTTTTTCCCGCATATGAGCGTGTTCTCCCCTTGTGTACGCATTCTGGCTTTTGTGTGTGTGCGTCAGCGTGCGTATATATGCGGGTGTGGGTGCATACGCCTGATGAAAAGCCCAGAGGGAGAAGTGGTTAGCAAGCGCAGGGCGAGGGGAGGGGAGGAGGGAGGGGAATAATTATTGGAGAAAAAAGAACGTAGGAGAAAAAATTGGGAAAATGAAAAGAGAAATAGTGAATAATAAAAAAAAAGAGAGGATTTACACACAAAAAACTATGAAGAAACAAGGAAAAATAAAGAAAAAGAATGCAAAAATCAGGGAGAAATGAAGATAATGAAATAATATACTGCACTGTAGAACAAAGGATAAATAACAAATCAAGAGAGACAGGAGTTCAAACACAGTGGAACGATTAATGGAAAAAAAGGGCTAAGAGAGAAAATATGGGAAGAGATGAAGACAACAATGGAATAAAGAAATAAACACGAAAGAGATGAAATAAAAACAATCGGAAGAAATAGCGGAACGGCCTAATGACAAAGAAAGAGTAGAGAATACGGAGAATATGGGAAGAGGGACTACGGAAGAAGAAAAATGAACAGGGCAAAAAGGCGACCATTGGAAAAAAGTACAGACGAAAATAACAGACTCTAAAGGTGAGGGCATATGCGAAGTTCTGGTAAAACCAAAGAAAAGGAGAGATAACAAGACGGTCAGAAAGACAAAAGAAAGAGGAAGACAATATTAGCCATACAATTTAATCTCAAAACATTTGAGATTTCTTGTTCATTAATGACCAGGTAGGCGGCGTCTGTATATTTATCTTTTCATAAACATATATATATATATATATATATATATATATAAAACAAGCCAGGGTTATGTAATCCTGACCCAGAGGACAAGAAGTTGCAAGCATTGTGTCCCTTTAAAACGAGAGAGAGAGAAAGAGGGAGAGAGCGAGGAGAGTGAGAGCGAGTGAGAGGGGAGGCTGAGAGAGAGAGAGGGGAGAGAGGAGACCCGTGCGTAAAGGAAAAAAGAGTGGGTGAGGGTGGTGGGGGAGGGAGGAAAGGGAAGAGGATAGAGGGAAAGGAAAGGGGAAGTCCGGAGAGAGAGAGAGAGAGAGAGAGAGACTAATACAAAAAGACGAAACAAAAGACATAAAAAAAATCCAATTGCATAAAAAGGATAATATAATAACAAAGAAAATAGTAACAAATCCATGAAAGACATGCCAAAAAAAGAAAGAAAACAGAAAAAAAAGATGCTTCCACAAAAAATGGAGTTACGTAAGAGAATGGGCCTAGGAGAGGGGAGGGAGAGGGGGAGGGGAGAGGGAGGGGGAGAGGAGGGAGGGGAAGACCGAGGAACATCACAAAACAAAGTGAGGAAGGTTAGGAGGTACGAGAGAGAGAGAGAGAGAGAGAGAGAGAGAGAGAGAGAGAGAGAGAGAGAGAGAGAGAGAGAGAGCAAATAGTAAGATAAAAACCCAGGTGCAGGACGTGAAATGATAGGCAACGGGAAAGACAAAACACACACACACACACACACACACACACACAGAAATCAAACACGGACGACGGAGACCTAGAAAAACTGGGACTAGGTCTCTCTCTCTCTCTCTCTCTCTCTCTCTCTCAAGCATACGTGCTCAACCTAACGGGCTGAAATGGAAAAAATTGTGAAGTAGAGAATAATGAAGTGAGTTGAGGGGAAAAAAATGAACAGGGAGGGGAAATAAGTAGGGAAGTAGGTGAAGTAGGGGAAGAGAGAGAGAGAGAGAGAGAGAAATAAGCTTGACAACAGCACTAACCCAAATGATAACGGATATCATGACACGTGGTGTGTATGTATGTATGAGAGAGAGAGAGAGAGAGAGAGAGAGAGAGAGAGAGCCAGTGACGACACAGCCTCAGTAAAGCCGATGGACTGCTTGCACAGACGGAGTGGCAAGTATGGGAAAAACAAAGAAGGTGTTTCTTTTCTTTGTAATCCAGCACACGTACACACGCACACAGGGTTACATACTCACAGATACTGATATATCGTCATTAAAGTACTCATACACTTTCAGAATGTACGTAACTGGGAAAATGATCACGTAATACAGAATTGACAAACTACAGTATGCTAGTTACAAATTATGGAAACATACTTATGAGAATGACAATGCACAAAGTCTGCACTCACAACTACACACACTGACTCCCTCTCCCTCTCTCTCTCTCTCAGTCCGATATCGAAAACAGGCATATTTACCAACACACATGCAAACCCACACCTGCACACACCTAAACACACACACACACACACACACACACACACACACACACACACATACATGCACACACAAGAAAACTCGACCACGTGTGTCAACAAACACCACGCAGTACACACACACTGCTAATGTGAACGGGTGGTGTGTGTGTGTGTGTGTGTGTGTGTGTGTGTGTGTGTGTGTGTGTGTGTGTGTGTGTGTGTGTGTGTGTGTGTGTGTGTGTGTGTGTGTGTGTGTGTGTGTGTGTGTGTGTGTGTGTGTGTGTGTGTCATCTTTATCTAGCTAGCCTATTTTCTACTATACATATATTTGTCTATGAGCCAATCTATCTGTTTATCTATGCACTATATTTATCTATTTACCTGGTACAAATCTGCTGTTCAGTTCCCATCTCTCTAGTATTGTATCTATCTATTGATCTATCTATTTAACAATGCATCTGATATCTATAGGGATCCCTATTAATCTATGTCTGTATATATCTATCTGCCTACATCCAAATATCTATCTACCTCCATCTATCTTTTTGCTTATCTATCATGTCATTCACCTGAACTTATGCAGACTGTACGCTGTGTAATTCTTGCTCTTTGATGGCTGGTTTGGTTGCCCTGTAATTTGAGGTTTGATATGTCTTTCAAACATGGTCTTAAATTATTGCTTCATTTTTTTTTTGAGTGTATGTGTGCGTGCGTATGCCTGCGTGCAGTGTTGGGTCTATGTGCTTTTTGGGACGTGTGTGTGTGTGTGTGTGTGTGTGTGTGTGTGTGTGTGTGTGTGTGTGTGTGTGTGTGTGTGTGTGTTTGCTTGGGTACGTGCTCCGAATGTACAGTTTCGCCTGTGTGTACATGTCTGTTTGTGTGCACAGGTGGTCACTTACACGTAACCAGGATACCATACATACTGTAGAGTACATGACTTAAAAAAACTATTCATATTCATACCTGTACATACACATAAGGGCAGTAACAATTTATCTTTATCTTCAGTACATGTAATCACACTCACACAACCACAAACTCGCATATCTAAACACACACACACACACACACACACACACACACACACACACACACACACACACACACACGAAATTAATGTGTGTGCTGTAGGGCTTGATAAATTCACTCACTACACGATACTTGCCAATGAACTGTCAAGGCTTATTATAGATTCTCTCTCTCTCTCTTCTTACACCGACACGCCACGGAAAAAAACTAAGATCAAAAGGCGAAAAGTCGATTTGTTTATCATCGTCCTTCAAAGGAGTAAAGAGAGAGAGAGAGAGAGAGAGAGAGAGAGAGAGAGAGAGAGAGAGAGAGAGAGAGAGAGAGAGAGAGAGAGAGAGAGGTAATCTTTTGGAGGTGTTCGCTGACTAAATTGGCGCAATTAGTGATATGGATGTAGCCTTCTAGAGGTGGGGATAATGGGCGCAGGATAGCCCATTAGCGGAGAGGCCAGGAGGAGAAGGAGGAGGAGGAGAAGAAGGAGGAGGAGGAGGAAGAACATTTGGAAGAGGAGATAATGGGAACAGAATAACTAAGAAGAAGGAAGGAGATAGAGAGGAGGAAGAAGGAAACGAAGAAGGAAGGAGGGAAGGAAGAAGAGACGAGGAAGAAGGAAACGAAGAAGGAGGGATAGAAGAAAAGAAGAAAGTAACAAAGAATGAAAGAGGAAGGATGAACGAACGGAAAATATGAGTGGAGAGAGAGAGAGAGAGAGAGAGAGAGAGAGAGAGAGAGAGAGAGAGAGAGAGAGAAGCCCCTTTCTCTAGTGTTAAGAAGGCTGTCGCGTCCTTGATCCTTTTATTTACGTATCTCCCTCAACCTAATCATTTCACACCCATTCACCATATCCCCATACTATATATAATTTTTCTGCTTAATCTTTCAAATACAAGTCCCATTCACTTTCTGATTTATTCAAACTTTTTTTTACATCACTGTTTTTGTCTTTCATTGCTCTTCAGGAATGTGCCTTTTTTTTTTTTTTTTTTTTCCATTGCTCTCTTTGTCTCCGTTGTCATTTTCTGATTCATATTTTTTCACATATTATCATTATTTTTGTAATTCGTAACAATGTGTTCGATGATAAAGTGTGGAGTTTTTCGGAATTTCTTCAAATTTTATCATGCTACTTTTATAATGGTCTTTCTTTTTTTTTTTTTTTTTTTCTAAATTCATCGTTAACTAGTCTTTTTTTTTTTTTTTTACTAGTTTTGTCATTTTTTTCTTTTAATATCACCACTTTCTACTACCGTCTTCAGTTATTTATCTATTTATTTCTTTTCTTCACATGTTATCGTTCCTCTCCAGTGGCCACGGTGACTCATTCATTATTCACCGGGGCCTTATTCACGGCGTCTGCATCACGTGACTCCAGGGGTAGGCCTTTTCATTTAATGGCCTTCATTCATTAGTGACGGGGTGAGGGAGGGGTCTATTGGGGGAGGTGGGGGTGGAGAAGGGGGAAGTGGGGATGAAAGAGGGGTAAAGGGGAAGAGGGAGCATGAAAGAGCAAGGTGAAGCAGGGTGTGAGAATGGGAGAAGGGAGAGGGGAGGGGAGAAAAGGGAGAAAGGAGTGGAGAGAAGAGTGGGGGCATGAGGGAGAAAAAGGGGAGGAGAAAAGGAGATGGAGCGACAGGGGAAGAGGGGACGAGAGGAGGGAATGGTTTAAAGGTGGAGGCAGTGGGAAGGGGGGAGTGAGAAAGGACTGAAGGGAGTAAGGGAGTGAAAGAGGGGGAAGGGGGCAGAAGGACTGAAATGAGGGAGAGAGTGTAGGAAGGGAAACGGAGGAAGCGAGGAAGGGAAGGGAAGGGATGGGGAGGGGAAGGGAGGGAAGAAAGAGAGCTAAGGAGAGAGAGTAGGAGGGGTGAAGTAAAGAAAAATAAAAGAATAGTGAAGAAAAGATGATATACAAAAGAAAGGGAAAGGTGTTAGGAACCAGGAAGGCGCAGAAGGGACGAGGAATGAAGGAGAGGAACGGAGGTGTGACGGAAGGGGGGCAGGGAAGAGGAAAGGAAAGGAAAGAGCGGAGGGGAAAGGAAATGGGGAATGAATGAATGATGAAAACGGAGTGCGTGAGGTAAAAATGGAGAGCAGTGCACGAATGGAAGAGATAGGGAAAATACAAATGAGTGAGAGAGAGAGAGAGAGAGAGAGAGAGAGAGAGAGAGAGAGAGAAGGGGTGGGGGGGTTAGGAGTAATGAGGTAAGGAAAGCCGTATCAAAAAGAGGCACAAAAAGAGAAAAAGAACGAGTGAGAGAAAGGGAGAGCTGAAGTACCTGCTAATGACTTCAAACGGCCACTTACCCTCCAAGCAACACAAGCATTCACTTAACGACCGTAATCACTTCAATTATCCTTACCTGTATATTAAAAAAGGTTAATACAAGCAAAAACTAGCCTTCTTCTTTTCCTCTTTCTTTATTCCTTCTATTACATTTTCTTACTTTCTTAAAATACTGCACTATTTTTTTTTGTCGTCTTCTTATAATTGTTTACTATTCTCTCCTCCTCCTTTCTTTCTTTATTCTCTTTTATTTACTCTTTCTTTTTGCTACTTACTACAGATATTTTCCTCTTCTGTTTTACAGGCCTGTTCCCTTTTCTCCTCTCTACTTTCTCTTTCCTCTTCCTCTCCCCTCCTCCTCCTCCTCATCTCTTACCCGTAATCCCTCTCTCACTTTCACTATTTATTTTATCTCTTCTCTTCCTCTCCCCTCCTCCTCTTCTCATAGGCCTCTTTCTTCCTCATGAACAAAACGATGAACAAACGAGGGAGGGAAGGAAAAGAGACAGAGAAACGTAAATTTTAAAAAATGAGAAAAAGATAAACAATAAAAAGTAAAAGAGAGAAAAAGTCACGAACAAGAAAAATGAAAAACTGTACTGAACGTGAGGAAGAATGAGACAAAAAATGCAAGAAGGAAGTGTAAAAGAAAAGTATTTACGAGAAAGTTAAAAATGCAAAGGAAGGAAGAATCAGAGAACAGAATTAAGAGAAAAAGGATAAAATTAAGGGTAAAGGAGAAAACTTTGAGTGAGAGCAGGAAGGGTGAGAAAAAATGAGGAGTAAAAGAGAGAAAAAGAGCAGGAAGAGTGAGAGCGGCCCTGACATTGACATTGAATCTTGTCGGCCGAAGCCAAGCCCTCTCCAGCGCCTCCCCCCTGCCCTCTCCCTTGCTCTCACTCCCTCTCCCACTTCCCCCTCTCTCTCTCTTCCCTCTCCCTGGTTCTCTCCTCCCCGCTTTCTATATCCCTCTCCTTCGATCTCACTCCCACACATTCTCTTCCCTTCCTCCTTTATCTTCCCTCTCTTTCCCCTCTCACCCCCCTCTCTATCATCATCCACTACACCTCTTCCTTCTTCCCTTCCTCCCTCTCCCTTCCCCCTCACTCTATTACGTCACTCCCCCTCCCCTCTTTCCCCTCTCCATGCCTCTCTCTTCCCTCTCCCACCCACCACTCCCTCCCCTCTCTTGCTCAACTGCTCTCATACTTTCTCTAACTCTTATTATCTTTCTTTCCTTCTTTCATCTTCTTACTCCGCTCACTTTAGGTCTCTCTCTCTCTCTAACGATAACGTAAAGAATGACGTCACAAACCCCCTCCTCTCCCTCTCTCTTTCTCACACACACACACACACACACACACACACACACACACACACACACACACTCCCCATCATCCACCTTCATTCTTATTTTTCCTCTCTCTCTCTCTCTCTCTCTCTCTCTCTCTCTCTCTCTCTCTTGACACACATAACGTCATATTCGAGGGGAGGAAGTATGACGTAACGGGGAGGAGGAAATGAGAAGAGGATGAGGGGAAACAGAGGAGAAAAGGGGAGATGAGGGGAGAGAGAGGAGGGAGGGAGGGAGGGAGAGAGGGAGATGCAGGAAGAAGGGGAGAGATATGGAAGAAGGGATCGAGGAAGGAAGGGCGGGAGATGGGGGGATAAGGGTTTTGAGAATGGAAGGAAGGAAGGAAGGAGAGACGGATGGAAAACGATGAAAGCGGCACGAGAGAGAGAGAGAGAGAGAGAGAGAGAGAGAGAGAGAGAGAGAGAGAGAGAGAGAGAGAGAGAGAGAGAGAGAGAGCTGGGGTAATGCACACGGACAAGAAGAAAGGTAGAAAAGTCAGAAGATAAGAAGGACGAAAGACAGAGAAAGGGAGGGAAGAGGAGGTGTATACACACACACACACACACACACACACACACACACACACACACACACACACACACACACACAGCGGATCGATGGTAGGCTGTGTGTTGTAGGGGCCTATATGGTAAGCCTTGGACCCGGCCCCTCAAACCCTACAGTGGCGGCCTGGGCAAGGAGGAGGGGGGGGGAGGGTGAGGAGGGAGGAGGGAAAGGTGAGGAGGTAGGGAGGGAGGCGAGTTTAAAGGGAAGGAGGAAGAGACGTAGAGGAAGGAAGGAAGGAAGAGGGGTGAAAAGGTATGAAGGAGACAGGGAAGAGGAGAGACGGAGAGGTGTGGTGAAGGGAGGGAGGGAGGGGGTGGAGGTAGGGAGAAAAGGAAGTAAGGGAGAGAGGTGTGGAGGGAAGGGAGGAGAAGGAGGTGTGGTCGAGGAGGAAGGGAGTGCAGGAAGGGAGGAACGGAGGGGAGGGGAGGGTTAGAGAAAAAGAAAGAGGAGAGAGCTCGAGAAACCGTACTTGTTTTCCTTAGATTCGCAAACTAATTAGACCTTTAAGTTATGCCATAGATTAACATTTCATTTACGGTTAGATGTTGTGGTAGTGTGTGGTGTATGAGGGAGGGCGGCGTGGTGAGTAAGGCACAGTATTCTCGGCAGTTTGGGAGGCTCCACAGCACCAGAGAGTAGAGTGTATTCTGTATGTTTTCTTGTGCGTTCTTCATGCAAGTACGTCTACATCAAAATGACATAAACAGGGCATAAGAGAAGAGTAACTGATACCCCCCCAATGCGATGGCTTCTTTTTTCTTTCTACCTCAAGATGATTTTATTCAAGTTCTAGAATACTCTCGTTTCTCTCATAAACTGAAAGACGCTACCTTTACCAAGTGCAAAAACAACCTTTAAGACAGAAATTGCAGGAGAGCCGCTAAGCCCACGCCATCACGGGCCTAGGTCTACAAAGCAGCACCAGCAATGCGTTTGGCTATTCCCGCGCCAGGAAGGCTAGGTTAGACGGCCCACGCTCAAACACCACTATCACCACCACCAGCACCATCACCATCTCAACCATCACCACCACCACCACCATTCACAGTCCTTATTATTACCTCTGCCGCCATCATCATTGCTACTGTACATCACCATCACTTTCTTCATTACCATTTACATTACTAACCATCACCAGCACTATTACCACCTTGATTAGACTACTGCCACCACCATTAGCCTACTACCCTCACAGTCTCTTACTAATACTGCCACCATCATCACAATCATCAACATCTATCATAGCACCATCACCACTACCAACAACGTCACTGTTAATATCACCAGCGTTAATTATCACTATCGTTTTCTTCAGCTGCGTTAATAGCATCTTATTATACCAGTAACATTAGTACTACAGCGATCCTTACTACCATCTTCATTAACACTACTACCACCATCAGCACTACAACTAGCTGCCATCACCACACTTATTTCTACTTTTCTACTACTAAAACCACCACTACCACGTTCACAGTAACACCACAACCACAACTGCAACCACAACCACAACTAACCACTATCACCATCACAACAACCAGAGCTACCACTACCACTATAACAACAATAAACCACAATTACCATCACCACCACATCCACAACAACCTTAACCATCACCACCATTACAACCACACCTACCACCACCACCACCAC
>NC_137047.1:16687454-16707454 GCF_032717465.1 Coenobita brevimanus
CTTTGCTCTCATACACTCTCCTACTCATTCTCTCATTCTCCATTGTCTCCACATGCCATGATATGCAAAAATAATATTACTAAAAGATACATCCTCTCTCTCTCTCTCTCTCTCTCTCTAAAACGGTAAGGGGTGAGCCGAATCGTCTTACGCGGCGGACAGGTAAATTGTGATGTATAGAGCGGCGAATTGTCCGAGCTGGGTATTTAGCGTGAGAGGGGGGAGTAGGGGGAAGGAGTGGGGAAGAGGGGGAAGGAGGGGGGAGGGAGGGAAGGATGGAACGGGAGAAAAGAGATGGAGGGAAGGATGAGAGCAGAGGAGGGGACTTGAGTGGGAGAGGAATGGAACCTAGGGAGAGGAGGATGAAGTGGGAGAGAAAATGGTGCAAGGAAAGAGAAGGAGAGAATGAGAACAGGGGAAGTGGAAGAATGAGAAACGTGGAGGAGGGGAGAGAGAGAGAGAGAGAGAGAGAGAGAGAGGTAAGGGAAAAAATAGGTGGGGAAGAAGAGAAGGAAGCAGGAACAGAATTAGGAGATGAGAAGACAATGACTATTATATCAACTGAATTATTCGCAGATAAGGAGAGGAAGATAAGAAGAGGCAGGACGGATGGAGGAACTGTATGGGGAGGGATTAGGGAATGATGGGGAAGGAAGGCACAGGGAAAACTGAGAGAAGGAACGAATGGGGGGTCGGGAAATCCAAGATGAATGAAGGAAGAACGGAACGACGCTGAACGTCCTCTAGGTGGCATTTGAGATTTCTTAGAGCATCTTTCATAGTGATTTATTTTGCACAGAGTATGTTGATGCACACTATGTCGATCTTAAAACGATAATAATAACACATAAGAGAATGTGAAGGAGTAATATGCAGAATAAAGCACTAATGCGAAGCCTCCTGTGTCGCTTAAAGTTCCTTCCAAAGAACGAACGACAATAGGAAAATGGTCAAGTACCGGTAAAAGGGCCAAAATAGAATTTAATATTTTGATTTTTTTTTGTGAACGAAGAATTATTGATGAAACAGACAAAACTTAAAAATACACGAAAGACAATGATAAATGGGATAACAAGGAATGGGTTGAAATGAGAGGTAGAAAATGACCAACAGACTGGAGGTAACACGAAAAATCATCATCAAAATCACCACCACCACCACCACCATCATCATTACTACCGCCATCACTACAACCACCACCACCACCACCACCACCACCATCATCACCATATTTTCCTCTTTTACACGAGTGAGATGAATTAAAAAGAATGTACAGGAAAGGACAAAGCAGGGAAGCAGACGTATTAACAGAGCATACCCAATGAAATGGGCCACACCTCAAACCACTCTTCAATCAAGTCATCGGAATTCGCGACTTCCGATCACAGGCCAAACGATCCACACATAATTAAAAAATGACCAATTCTACCCATGTTTATCTCCAAATATACTTAATGGGAAAAAATATGGAAGATCAAAATGAAATCAAGTAATCTATCAGTATTTTCTTGTTAACTCTCTCTCTCTCACTCCTCGCCCCCAGTCATGTTACTCCCTCGCCTCCCTAACTGCCTCTCGTGCATAAATCCCTACCTATCTCCCTCCCTCCCTGCCCTCCTTCCTCGTTCTCTTTTCTCCCTCACTTTCTGACTCACATGTTCTTTTTCCGTCCGTTCTCTCTCTCTCTCTCTCTCTCTCTCTCTCTCCCACCTCCTTCCAAACTCCCCTTTCTCACTTCCAGTCATTCTCACACCCTCGGAACCTCACCCTCACCTCAACTCACGCACCCTCTCACCCTCACCCCCGCTCCCACCGTCGCTTACCCTCCAACCTCTCAACTCCCCTGTCCCCACAGCACCTCACCCCTACAGCCCTATCCTCTACATAATCGAAGGGGGGCAAAAATGATCCCTTTAAAAACGAAAAGAAAGCCAAAACAAAATGCACCTGAGTCAAGAGGATTATTAACAACAGATATCAAAATAAAGGAGGAGGAGGAGCAGGAGGAGGAGGAGTTCTCACCTTGAACTTGGAAGAACAGGTTCAAGGTTCAGGCGGAGAACACTTCCCCCCGAGCGAGAAGAACAAGTTAAAGTCTCACAATTAGAGGGCGTTCTTGACAGTCATCCTTCCTTCATCCTGTTCTCCACCTCCTACCTTCTGATCTCCCCCTTTCCCCCACCTCCTACCTCCCCCCCTTCCCCCTCCTGCTCCCTCTCCCCCTCATCTTCCCCTCCCCCTCATGCCAGGAACCGAATACTCCCTCCCCTTCCCCACCCTCCTTGGTTCACCTTGCCTGTTCTTCCCCCTCCTCTCACTATTTTGTTTCCTCCTCTCTCTCCTACTCTTCCTACTCTTTTTCCTCCTCTTATTTTTTTTCCTTTCCCTCCTTTCACCTTCCTAGCTTCTTCTTGCCCTCCCCCATCTCTTGACTGGACTCTCCCCAACTCATGCCTACGCTTGGCTCAACCTCCTCCCTCCTCCCCCTCTGTTCACCTTGCTTGTTCTTCCTCCCTCCTCCTCCTCTTATTTCTCATCTTTTATGATTTAACTTATTAGCCTCCCCCCCCTTCTTCCTTATGTTTTCTTCCTCCTCCCCTTCTCCTCCTAGGGTTCATTTAGCTTGTTTTTCCTCCTCCTCCTCCTCCACTTTCTTCTCCTCCTCCTTAGCTCACAATGCTCATAGTCACCTGTTTGTCCTTTGGCTCAATATCCTCGTCTCCTCCCTTCCCCTCACATTCCACTCAACTCTCCTCACTCCCCTCCCTTCCCCTCTTGCCTCCACACTACCCTCCCCTCTCTTCATTCCTCCACACTCCCCTCCTCCCTCCCCTCATCTGCCCTCCCCTCCTCCCTCCTCACTCCCCCCCTCCCTTCTTCCCACTCCACTCCTCCTCTTCCCCGCCCCCCGGATGAACATCTGAACAGCCACGTAGAACATTATTGACCCGGGGTGTACCTTGACCTATGACCCCTCCTCTCCCCCCTCCATCCCACTCCCCCTCCAACCCAATCCTCCTCCTCTGTTCTTCGCTCGCTCCCTCCTTCCCTCTCTTCATTCTTCTATCTTTCCATCTCCCCTTCCCCCCATCTCTCCTTCATTTTTCCTCCTTTTACCATATCCCCTCTCCATTTCTCTTCCTCTTCCTTGCTTTTCGCACCTTCCCTTCCCTCTCCTTCCTCCTTCCTTTCCTCTTCTATCATTCTCTGACTCCTCCCCTCCCTTCTTCTACCTTATTCTCCTCCTCCTTCCTTCTATCTGCTCTTCTCTCATCTCTTTGTGATTCTATTCTCTCTCCTTCCCCTCCCCCTCTTACCCCAACTCCATCCCACCACCTCCTGTATATTCTTCGCTACCTCCTTCCCTACCCTCTTAGTCCCTTCCTTTCTTTATTCTCCTCCCTCTATCTCCCTGCTGCTTTTCTGTTCTTCTCTCCTTTTCTCTTTCCTGTCTTCGTTATAGTCCTCTCTCTCTCTCTCTCTCTCTCTGTATATAAACACTGGCACCTGAGGACTGGCTAATCCCCAGGTAGGCTGACAGCATGACTCACGCGTAGGCCTCCCCCAGTCCAGCCCTCCCTCCCCTTCTCTCTCTCAAGCTGCCTACTGTACTGTATATTCAATTCCTTCTTCTTTTCTTCCATGACAGGGCGGTCGAGTTACACCATGGATGACCGTACAATTATTGGCAAACGTTTCCAACCAAATGACGCAACGCACTTCTTTTTCAGTAATGGTTGTAACATTATGGAACAAACTGCCTTGCAATGTAGTATAGTCTGACACACAGAACTAACATTTCAAAGTCGCCTGGATGAGTACTTGGCTTTTAATCCTCACCTACCATACCCGCAGCTGACTGATTCATTTCTGACACACTTTTCCTTTCGTCCAGTTCCAGGAAGATACAACAATAGCTCAAACTCATTGCCGGTGTCACTTTAATCTTACCATACTTTTCACTGATATGTAAAACAGCCTTTCCATTTTCTTCTCTACACAATTTCCGTGACAATCAATTCACTTTGCTCCATGATGGTCTGTCCTCAACCTTCCCTCCTATCGGCTGGACGATCTCAGAGCCTTACTGCTCCTGTTTTCTATCCTCTGCATATTCTTAGAAAATATACTTTAATTATTTACAAGTTATCATAATCATGGTTCCCCCCCCCTCAAAAGAAAGCCTCAAAATAGGTCTGCTATTATTTCCTTTCCTCTGTACTCAGGTGTATATTCCTTATTTCCCCCTCTCACGTTCCCCTCTTCCATCTCCTTCCCTTTCCCCCTACACGCGCCATAATCCTCAAAATCATTACCTTTTTCGCAGCTACCCCTCGTTATCAACCCCTCATTATCTTAGACCCAGGCAATCCGACCCCCCTCTCTATAATTACCCCCTTAATGGTATCGGAAGCGCCGTTCACTCCGGATTAACGGGAACGGAAAGCAACGGAACCGAAGGCGTGAGTCGGAGCGGTTCTTTCGGATCAGCGGAGTGTAAATTGGAACCGAACCGGCGGGCGAGTAGACCTAACACCTGGGAGGATTGGATCAGCTGTCTACCCCCCTCCCCCTGTGGAATACTACAGAGGGTCGTGGGGAGGGGGTTCTAGGGGGGGGAGAGGGTTCAGGGGGTATCGACACACCCTGGTCACTCAGCAGCTGGTCGGTCGGGATGTAAGTTTCGGTGACGTGGGTAGTTTTCGGCCTGGGCATCAATTACCGTAAAGTTTTTTTTTCCACAGTTCATAACTGGATAGGCCATTAATACACAGAGCTTAAGAATATTCACTACAGTATATATTAGCTATGATACATCTTACATAAGGTAATATTACATAATGATTTTAATATACACCCGAATTCGCCCAAACTCGAAACCTCTCATTATGATCACCAAGAAGTGCGGCAACAGTGCACAACGCGGTCAATCCCCCCCCATCACCCCTCCCCCAACCCCCCGCGACCCATGCAACCCTCCATTCTATACGCATGTCCACTAACACACACGCACAAAAAAGCCTGAATATTTATCCGGCACGACAATACCCGGCCCGACAAACCAGCCCAACTCTTATACCCCCAAGCGAGATGAGCCCAAAAGTTTCAATATAGGCCGCCATGGTAGATCGAGTACGCGCCAAAACTTTTCCCCTTCCTCCTGTAAAATTTCTCCCTTTTCCGCCTCGACGACTAAATTTACAGGGTGTATTATCCGGATAGGCTTCAGGGGGTTTGGCAGCAAGTTGGTGGGATGGTTAAATGTCCTCCCAGCCAAGCTCCACCACCACCACCACTACACCCAACGGCCATCTGTTCGCGCGAGGTTTTAAAGGCAGCTGCTTCTGCGACCGTTGCCTCTCCCAGCGTTGCCACACATCCTGTTTACTCGGGCTTAGCCTATATAACTAATGCAGGGGTTTGGCTAGTCAGTACTTTTATATCCAGGGATATACATAGTATTCCTAAGAGTTATTTTCATGAAGTATGTGAAATATACCTGTTCATGAGGCGAAAAAAGATGTCTTGGTTTAATTATATGATAATGAGATGAGGGGAAGCATACACGAGAGAGAGAGAGAGAGAGAGAGAGAGAGAGAGAGAGAGAGAGAGAGAGAGAGAGAGAGAGAGAGAGAGAGAGAGAGAGCGTAACGTAATATGGAATTATCTTAATTAAAAGCTATGCTCAATATATCAAAAATTCGGAAATATTACATAATTATTATGTAACGCTTGAGAGAGAGAGAGAGAGAGAGAGAGAGAGAGAGAGAGAGAGAGAGAGAGAGAGAGAGACGGGTAACAAGGGTAGAGGGGAGGGGAGAGGTGGGGGCTGAGAGGAAAGTAAGGGTAACTGGGAGAAAGGAAGGGGGGAAGGGTAACTTGGGCAAGAGGGGAGGGAGAGGAAGGGGAGGAAAGAGAGGAGGGAGTGGTAGGGAAGGGAGGAGGAGGGGGGATGTCTGCTATCAGTCTCCCCTCACTCCTTGGCAACACTGCTGCTGGCTGGCTCCACTACCTGCCTGGGACCATCAAATCTGCGACGCCATCTTAACGGCTAGGGCAGTTGGCGCGCTCTGCCAACAGTGGCCAATTAGCACAAATAACACCCCTTTTGTGCACCCACTGGTAACAGGATCCGGAATAATTACACGCCTAAATAAATCACAACGGACTAAATAATCCTTCTCTGGATAATTGGATTGATGTATTCCAGTTATTAGGTAGATAAGTATATGAATGAAATACAGGATAGCTGGCAACAGTATCTGAACGGCGCGTGCCCAGAGATTTTCAAAAGGATGGCGCGAAAGGAGGAAGCCTACCTCGACATATCTCCACGTTCACCTAAAATTCCCTTACCTTCGACAAACCCACGAGAAAAATCACGCAGAAAGTAAAATAATATTAAGGGAAGACGAGGGGAAGAGGAAGAGGGAGGAAAGAAAAGGGAGGAGGAGGAGAGAAACAGATAACGTGACAGAGAGTGAGGGGAATGGGGGACCGGTTGGAGAGAGGTATTAGGATCAGCGGTGCCTGGGTGGTGCAGGAGGGGGCACGTGCCGAGCTGGGCGGCCTCCGTCCTTTGACCCTCTCTCGGTCTTTGTGGTCCCGCCTCACCCCCCCCCATCCCATTTTCCTTCCCCTCCCTCCCTCATTCACCCTCTCATTCCTCCATATTTGCTTTCCTTCCTCATCTCTTCTCTCCATTTCCCTCTCTCCCTTTTTCCTTCTGTTAAAACTTTTCTACTCGTCACCTGGATTTCTTGTCTCCAATTTCCTTACCCACAATTACCCCCCTTTTCCTACCTACTTCGCTCCCTTCCCTCATTTTGTCTCCATTTGCTTTTCATCACATCTATTTTTTCCCCCATTTTTTCACTTGCATTTTGTCTGCAGTCCCGCCTCCCCTCCCACAGTCCCCCCTGTACTCTCTCCTATTTATTCCCACTCCTCTTCATTGACCCCCTTCACCCCTTCTTTCTTTTCTTGGCTGATTTTTCTGTTCTCCTCACCTACATATTGTCTTTACGGTACCGCCTCCCCTCCACCCCTTCTTCCCCAACCCCTCCCTCCTCTACTCTCCTATAATATTTGCTCCCTTTCCCCTTCCCACCCCTTTTCATTGACCTCCTCCAACTCTTCTTTCTTTTCGTGGCTAATTTTTCTGCTCTTCTCACCTACATATTGTCTTTGCGGTCCCACTTCCCCTTCTTCCCCTACTCGTGCCTCTCCTTTCACTCTCTTCCTTAGTACTGTTTACATTTCTCCCTCCCTCTCTTCACTGACCCCCCTACTATCTTTTTCTTTTTTCTGTATTTTTTCTTTATTGCTCTTTTACTTCTCTGATTCCTCCACTCCCATATTTCTTTCCGTTTTCTCACCCCTTCTCCCTTACATTCCCAACTTACCTTCTCCCGTACATCCCCTCATCTCTTCTTTCAACTTCCCTCTTTATATTCCTTATCCTGCCAGCCATTAAGCGCTTTTGCAACACTTATTTTCCTTCACCCTCTCTCTTCTTCACCTCACTCATCTCTTTTCCCTCTCTCCCCTCCCAAACCTCTCTTCCCCCGACTTGTTTTCTCTTCCCCCTTCTCCCTCCCTTTTCTACCTGTTCCCACCTCTCCTGTTTATCCTCCACCCTATTTCATCCCCCTTTTCACTTGTCCTCTCTCTCTCTCTCTCTCTCTCTCTCTCTCTCTCTACGTGTCTGAAAGCCCTATCTGGAGGCTGTTTGTCCGAGGCGAGTGAGAGGGGAGTGCTTTCTTTCGGCGAGCTGTCCTGCGGCTATTTCTGTTACTGGAAAGAGAGAGAGAGAGAGAGAGAGAGAGAGAGAGAGAGAGAGAGAGAGAGAGAGAGAGAGAGAGAGAGAGAGAGACACGAGGTATAGGTACAGTACCTAGAAACTTATGGAGATGATGTACTGCCTGTATACTGTACTGTGTGTGTGTGTGTGTGTGTGTGTGTGTGTGTGTGTGTGTGTGTGTGTGTGTGTGTGTGTGTGTGTGTGTGTGTGTGTGTGTGTGTGTGTGTGTGTGTGTGTGTGTGTGTGTGTACTTTTAATATATGATATACTTAGCTTATGTTCTTTGAATATATGATGTACTAAAGTTATGTACTTTTAATATATGATGAACTAAGGGTAAGCCTTGTCCAATGTCCAAGCTATCTCTAAGAGAAAGCGAAACATGTATACGAAGAAAAAATGACATTTTTTAGTGCCTAAACCGCTAAAACCAAGAAAACATATGGTAATCACTTGCCTTCTCCCCCCACCCCCAATGCAGAACTACTCATACCAAAACTTATTCTCTAGCGAATCCAGCTCTTCATTTTTTCATGTACTATTCTGTATACTGACACACAAACTTCCCAGTACTTCTATTTTCTATTAATACTCGCGCTCCTCTTACAAACTGGATGAACAAAATCGTCTAGCATTAGCTGGAGTAGAATACTGAAGTTGACCCAACCATTGCTGGGCTAATGGGGACTTACCCAGGTTCCAAGAACTAACTCATAGTTGAACAAAACTGTCTGGCATTAGCTGGAATACAAGTTTAAGGTCCCGACCGTAAGAGGGTTAATGTGCTCTATGATGTACATGTTACATTTGGTAATTCCATTGGTAATTTCATGCAATTTTACGACTGCACATAAACACATTAGCCTCTGAACGTGTGCATGAACTCTGGCCAAATTCACGACACTAGACTTAACGCACTTTTGCAATATTGCCGTAACCCACATAATGGGATAGCACCTATGCCAACGATAACTACCATGAATTCTGATTCACTACTGAGCAGTTTGTCAATAATATAAAACTGGGGTCGGGTCGATCAAGAATCATAGCCAATTTGCATGATAAAGCTGTATATATATATATATATATATATATATATATATATATATATATATATATATATATATATATATATATATATATATATATATTCTATTTGGTTAAGATAAGGTGGATGGTTGCTGTATGGGAGAAGACAAAAACCAATAAGCAACTGCATAAGCAACATATAATCTCACAAAGTACGTAAATATGGAATCAGATCCCGTACGCACCGCTGCAATGTGCCGTCCTGTAGCGGTGCCTGAAGAGAGCTGGCAACCCTACCACTGCGCGCGCTCTGGCGACATTGACGCAAAAAATGCCAGGTGGCGAACATCTGGTGTTATGGTCAATACATTACATTACTCTATCTTTTTGTGCTATCTTTCATTCGGTCTCTCTCTCTCTCTCTCTCTCTCTCATACTTTACCCTTCAGCGCTATCATCCATTCCCTATCATTACACTTCGTTATCATTCTCTCTCTCTCTCTCTCTCTCTCTCTCTCTCCAACAAATTTATCTTTTCATTTCTGTCATTTATATCAAGCGTCAGTAAAATTTGTTCATTCATCAGTCTTATCTCATTCATTTTGTCATTCATTCTCATGTAAAATATTCACTCACACTTTCACACACTTTTCACGTTCACTCGCTTAATCTGGGAGCATTTATTTTAATTTAATTAATGGACTTTATTACTGCATAAGTCTCTCTCTCTCTCTCTCTCTCTCTCTCTCTCTCTCTCTCTCTCTCTCTCTCTCTCTCTCGTGATCACTATCTTCAAATTCTTATTCATCCAATCTTTCCATCTCATATCACACATTTAATCTCTCTCTCTCTCTCTCTCTCTCTCTCTCTCTCTCTCTCTCTCTCTCTCTCTCTCTCGTTACCATCATCGCTTTACCATCTTACCATTAATTTTCACCATCATCCTATTTTACACTTATCATACTTTACCATTTAAAACAGTTTACAATCCGCACATCATCATCATCATCATCACCACCACGACCAGCATAATCATCCTACAATCATCACGCTTCACCATCTTCACCATCATCATTCTCGCCAGAACCATCCACACTTTCACCATCTATTTCAACACCATGACACAAATACATGATCGCTACCATTACCTTCACGCTATCTAACTCAACCACCATCGCAACTACCACCACCATCCCAGCTACCATAACTACCACGACCACAACTACCACTATCCCAGTTACCAGTTACCATCATCGCTACCACTACTACCATTAGATCATGTATTACCAACCGCAGCCACCACTACCATTATCCCATACCTACCATGCAACCTCTACAACCGCCTCCACTACCACCATCACAACCACAGCTACCATCAGTGGAACTACTACTACCACTATCACAGCCATCAGTACCAGCATCACCACAACCACTATCACAACTACCACTACCATTACCGCATCTACCGTTACCAACATTACCATCTCAACCACAACTACCAACATTACCTTCTTAACCACCATCGCAACCACTATTACAAATTTCCATGCCTCTCTCACCATACCACCATAAGTCATTCTCTTCCCTCCCTCTCTCCCTCTCATTCCATCCCTCCCCCATCCTCCGTTTCATCCTACTTCATGGACTCTCTCTCTCTCTCTCTCTCTCAGCTATACATTTCCCCACTAAATTCATTCAGTATCTAGGCCTAAATCTCTCTCTCTCTCTCTCTCTCTCTCTCATGGTTATCTGAAACATCTACACACTTTCCCTCGGTAAATCATTCTCTCTCTCTCTCTCTCTCTCTCTCTCTCTCTCTCTCTCTCTCTCTCTCAGGATTGCGTATGCAACCCTGCGAGTAGGTTGCGTGTGCGTGTATGTGAGCTTATGCAAATGTAGATGTGTGTGTGTGTGTGTGTGTGTGAAGACCAGTGGGTGCTTGAGAGTAATAAGTGCCTTTCTTCTCAATACCGCTAGGTATTTAAGCTTGTGAATATGAAAATACGGTGTGTGTGTGTGTGTGTGTGTGTGTGTGTAGACTGGTACCGTCCAGCACCTTCCCGTCATCAGAATGACAACTGGAGCGTGGGAGAGGGAGAGGGGGGGGGACTGGAAGGATTGGAAAGAAGGAGGAAGAGGGGGAGGACTGGAAGGAAGGGGGAAGAGGGGGGGGGACTGGAAGGAAGAGAAGAGGGGGGAGGACTGGAGGGAATGGGGAAGAGGAGGAGGGACTGGAAGTACTGGAAGGAAGAGGGTAGAAGGTGAGTAGGAAGGCATGAAAGGAAAAATGAGGAGGTTAAAGAGAAAAATTAATGAGTGGATGAAATGAAAAATATAAGAATGGAAATGAAATGAAAAAACTAAATAAAGGAAGTGAGGCAGTAAGAAGTGAATGAAGAGAAGGGAGGGAGGGAGAGAGGGAAGGAAGACAGAAAGAGGATGGGTGCCCGGAAAGCGAAAAAGACATGAATGCAAAGGAAGACTAAAGGAAGAATACGGAAGTGATAAGATTAAATGGATGGAGGGACAGGAAGTGAAAGACAAATGAATAAAAAAAATGGAATGATTTGATATGGATGAAAGGAATAAAGGACAAGAGATAAATAAAAAAATAAGAAAAAATAATGCTTGAAAGAAAAGATGCGAGGGAGAATGGAAAAAAAAGATAAAAAAAATGGAAAAAACAATAACAACCAAATGAAGGAAATGAATAAGGTAAAACAGAGACAAACAAAAATACACACGTAACAAGACACACAGATACACCGAGAGAGAGAGAGAGAGAGAGAGAGAGAGAGAGAGAGAGAGAGAGAGAGAGAGAGAGAGAGAGTGGCTACAAATAACTAAACAAGAAAGTGGGTAAGAAAGAACGAACGTGATAACTTTAGACGCAAATTTAAGAACAAGAGATAGGCCACATCCTGAATCTCTCTCTCTCTCTCTCTCTCTCTCTCTCTCTCTCTCTCTCACACACACACAGACACACACACACAGACACACACACACAGACACACACACACAGACACACACACATCGTACTCTTTACCAACATCATACACTTTTGTGTCAAGGCTATAAGCACTAATATTCGTGTTTAGGCTGAACCACCTCTTTGGAACCGTAAGGTCTGTGTTAGTGTATCCAAGGCCATGAGTGTATCTACGTAACCCCCTCTCAACTCAAACGCACGCAACCCCCACAATTCGCGTGCACTCAACCCCTCTCCCCCCCAACCCCCAACCCCTTTATCTTGAGAGTAACTTTCCTTATCTACGCAACTTCCTCCCACACGCAAAGTTGAGAGAGTAAAAAACCCCAGACTATCTACCACAACTACCACAATTACCACCGCTGTCAACCACAATTACCACCATTCTCTACCACAATTACCACGACCCTTTACCTACGACATTTACCACAACTACCACAATCACCATCAATCTCTACCACAATTACCACGACCCTTTACCTACGACATTTACCACAACTACCACAATCACCACCATTCTCTACCACAATTACCACGACCCTTTACCTACGACATTTACCACAACTACCACAATCACCACCATTCTCTACCACAATTACCACGACCCTTTACCTACGACATTTACCACAGCTACCACAATACTAACACGCTCTACCACATTTACCACGACCCACTACTACATTTACCACAGCTATCAATTTTCCACTATAATTACCGAAAACTATACCACAATTACCACTACAGTAAAGCCAAAAGCCTAGAGCCACTGATTACTACCACCACCACAGCCATGACTACCACAACCACCATTACCTACCACAACTACCCTCTAATACGTTTACCACATATACCCTAATTATCACGATTCTGCCACAATTATCACTACCATAAGTACCATCATCGTCTACCACCATTACCACAACTCAACCACATAATTCTACCACTACTCACTGCTTTAGCTTTCATCACAACAATCACGACTTTACCCTACTTATGCTGTCTACCACAACTCCACCACAGCTACAGTTACCCTATTTGGCTGTCTGCTAACACTATCATTACCTTAATTTCAGCCGTCTACCACAACTACCTCAACTAACAAGCCTGTCCACCACAATTACCACAACCACCACAACTATCCACCACAACTCTCCAGCAATCTACCACAACTACCACAATCACCAGACGAACCACTAACCAGCGCACGTATTTAAGGGAAGTACCACAACTACCACATCAGTCTGCCTTAACCACCGCAATTACCACGACTGGCTACGCTAACTACCACAACTACCACCACCAGAGACCGCTTAAACTACCACAACTACCACCATTTGCAGTCCATACACACACCTGCCTTTGTTTTTGTGTTTGGTGTTTGGATAAAAAAAGGGGAAGAGAAACGGATGAAGTTAATGAGAGAGAGAGAGAGAGAGAGAGAGAGAGAGAGAGAGAGAGGGAGGCAAGGTTGGGGGAGAGGGAGTACGAGAATGAGTAAGGTGTGTGTGTGTGAGGGGGGGAGTCAAGAGCGTATTGCGTCTACCACATACGCCACATTCTACGCATCGCAAGTACGCAGAGGTGAATGACGGGGGGGGGGGGAGTAACGGAGGTGGGAGGGGGAAGTGGGGATTGAGCTGGGAGGGTGCATGGGGTGAGTGAGAGAAGGGGGAGAGAAAAGAGGGAGGTGGGCTGTGATGGGGTAAAGGGGAGAAGAGAGGAGAAGGTGATGGGGTGGGGCGAAAGAAGGAATAATAATAATAATAATAATAACAATAATAATAATAGTAATAATAATAATAATAATAATAATAATGATAAGAGGAGGAGGAGGAAGAGGAGGAGACGAATGGAGAGTTGAGAAGGTGTGGGCAGAATGCAAGAAGTTGGGGAGGGCTGGGGATAACAAGGAGCTATGAGATGGTGAGGGGGAGTGAAAGGTGATGGGGAGGAGGGAGAAGAGGTGGGAAGGGGTAGAGGAAGGACTGAAAGCAGAGTGGGGGTGGAGGTGGGGAAAGGAAGGGGGAGAGTGTCAGTGTGCGTGTATAGTAGTGTGAGCTTGTGTAAGACAAGAGTGTGTGTGTGTGTGTGTGTGTGTGTGTGTGTGTGTGTGTGTGTGTGTGTGTGTGTGTGTGTGTGTGTGTGTGTGTGTGTGTGTGTGTGTGTGTGTGTGTGTGTGTGTGTGTGTGCGCTGGACCGTACGATGGGTTTCTGTGTGTATGTATGTGTACGTATGTATGTATGCATGTGCGTGTGAATGAGAAGGTCTGTATGTGCGTGTGAATGAGATGGTCCGTACTTGCGTGCTGTGGGTCTATATGTGTGTGTGCGTGTGTGTGCGCGTGTATGCATGTCCAGCAGTGTCACCAGCGTGTAGCGTGACCGGTGCCAGAGGTTACACACACACTAGCCGGCCACAGGAGGGGGTGGGAGACAGGGGGAAGAAAAACGAAACTCGAAAGAAAACAGAAAATTAAATGTGAAACTTGGAAAATGTTCATATATATATATATATATATATATATATATATATACGTGAGAGACAGGGGGGAAGGGAATGGGTACTGAAGCATGTGTATGAGTGACTGAGTGGGAGACAGAGAAATGAAAGAAGAGAGTGGGGGAGGGGATAGAGAAAGTGACGGAGTTAGTGATGAGGGGAGATACAATGGCGTGTGTGGCCCGAGTAAGGAAGGAGTAGGTAGGGAGGAGGGAAGAAGTGGGAGGGAGGGCCATTTAGGGAGAGAGGAGGGAAGAGGGGCGAAAGAGGGAGGAGAGGGGTCAGGGAGGGGGACACAGAGAAGGACCAGAAGCAAAAGGGAGGAACGGAGGAAGACAGAGGGGAGGGATAGGGGGTGAGAGAGAAGAGTGATTGGTGATGAGTTAGGGGAGGGATAGGGGGCGATAGAGGACTGATAGGGGACGAGAGAGGGGAGGGATAGAAGTGAGCGAGGGAAAAGATAAGGGGTAAGAAGGAGGGAAAACAAATGAGGGCAAGAGAGAGGGGTGGGATAGGAGGGGCAAAAGAGTGTGAAGGGGGGCAGGTAGAGGAGGGCAAGAAAGAGGGAGAATACGGATGGAGGCTGGGCAAGAGGGAGGACAGGGACAGGGAGGAATGAGAGAGGGACAGGGGGGCAAGACACTGAGAGGGGGGCGAGTAGAAGGGGGGGCAAGAGAGAGGGAGGGGCTTCGGTAGTGTAATGTTACCTCAGCTTCCTATGGCCTCACCCGGTTGCCACCTTACCTATTATCATCACGACGCTAGGCAGGCAGGCAGGCAGGCAAGGAGGAAGGCGGGGAGGGTGGGAGGGAGAAAGGGATGGAGGAAGGCAGGGAGGAGGTATGGGGGAGGAAGGGAGGCAAGTAGAAGAGAGGCAGATAAGCAAGAGAGTACAAGGAGTACAAAAGCAACGCAACGAACTTAATGGTTCCTTCGAGGCTGCTAACTACAGAAACTATGACTACTGACTAGGGTATCTAATTCTGAATTGAAGACAGGGATACTTATGCAAGAATGCAGACAGGAGAGCTGGAACGGGAAGCGCAGATAGATGAGGTGGGAGGGAGGAAGGGAGGGAAGGAAGAAGGAAGGTGGATAAATAAAGAAGGAGGAAGGAAGGGAAGGAGGTAGGCAGGTGGTTACGGAAAAAAAAGAGACTGGTATGCCTCAAAGAAAGGTTGGGGGAGACAGGCAAAAAGGAAGGCAGGGAGACAGGAAAGTGAGGATAGTGAACTGGTAGGAGACGAGAGAAGGGGAGAAAGCAGGGAGTCGGAGGAAGAGGAAGGAGGGAGGATGGTAAGAACGGAGGGAAGTATGTAAGCAAACTAGTAGGAAGAGTGGGGAAGGAGGGGAGGAGGGTAAGCACGAGAGAGAGAGAGAGAGAGAGAGAGAGAGAGAGAGAGAGAGAGAGAGAGAGAGAGAGAGAGAGAGAGAGAGAGAGAGAGAGAGAGAGAGAGAGAGAGAGAGAGAGAGAGAGAGAGAGAGACTGATATTAAAATCCACACAGTGAAGCCTTGAAAAGAATAACGATGCTAAAGGAAGAAATGAATTACCAAAATGAGTGAGGTGAGGAACAAGATGATTACATAAGTGATACCAAAGGCGTTAAGAAAATGGGAGACGAATGCGTAAGGAAGGATGACAGGGAAACGCAACGAAAAGTAAAAAGAGAAAATGGGAACAAAAGGAGAGAGAGAAGGGGGTACTTTAGTAAATAGAAAATAATAGTAACAGAGCAACTAACTCGCATCATTCCTGTTCTCGCCATGTCAAGATTGCAATGGAAGACAGAAAGGCAGGCTAATGGAAATCAGAAAATGGGAAGATAGTTTCGAAGGACCGAAAAGATAAAATGAAAGTTATACATTTCAACTCAATAAATACAGTACTTTCCATATACTACCCAATCCTGCTTGATCTTCAGTTCCTCAGTGCTATGGTGATTGCTGAAAGGCTAATGAAGAACCTAAAAAACGAAGAACAGAAACATGACAACACACACACACACACACACACAAACACAGAGACTCATAATACATTAACTACATCATCTCATTTTTGGCGAGGTCAAGACTGGAGGCCAAGAACGTCTAGGTCTGATTGGTCCTTACGCAAGTCACTCTCAATCTGGCTTGTATTCATATATATACTGAATATATATATATATATATATATATATATATATATATATAGATAGATAGATAGATAGATAGATTGATAGACTGACAGACAAATAGATACAGATAAAGAGAAGACAATAGCATGCAGCAAAAGAAGGAAAGAGAGAAAGAGCAGGGTCGCATGCAGGAAGAGGTAGAGAGAAGGCGAGGTCTGCGATTCAACGAGAAACGAAAAAAGAACGAAAAAGTGAGATAATAGAGCGATAAAGAAGGGAATACGAGAGAAAACGACAGACGATTACGAAACTTGAGGGTGGACATTAGTGTGGCTTGGAATGTCGCGGGAGGGGAAGGGGAGGAACAGCGTGAATGGAGCTGGGTGGAAGGGTGGGGGTTAGGTGGAGGGGTTCAAGTTAGGTGGAGGAGAGACTAGAGGGGTTGAGGTAACGTGGAGGACTGGGAATGGTTTAGGAAAAGTGGGGGAGGGGGAGTGAGAGTGGTTGAAGAGAGACGGAGAGGCGAGTGGATGGGGTGAAAGAAAAGTGAGTGAGAGTGAAGGGGCTAAGGAAGAGTGACGGGGGGAGTTGAGATGGAAGTAGAAGCGGTTGAGGTGAGGTGGAGGACTCGGAACATGAGAGACTGGGAAAAAGTGGAGGAGGAGAGGAAGGGTTGAGGAAAGATGGAGAAAGGAAAGAATAACGCGGGTGTGAAAAGCTGGAGGAAAAAATGGAAAACTTGAAGAAAGGTGGAGGTGAGAGGGAGGAAGGGGACATGCTCCTTACCTCCACATATACTTCCACATTACCGTCTTTTTTCTCTTGTCTCCCATCTCTCCTTTTTAATGCATCTCCCTCTTCGTCCCATCAATTCTCTATCTCCTACATATATTTCCTTTCCTCACCTCTTTTCTTTCACATCTGCCTTTCTCCTAGCTCCTTTATATTCCAATTCTCCTCCCATTTTCTCCCCCATACATTCCCCTCCCACGTCCTAACACCCATTTCCCACCACCTCTCTTACCTAATGCATCCCCCTCACTCCCCATACATCCCCTACCCCCGCCTTCCATTTCCCATCCCTTGAGGAGTTACGAAATTGGTAGTCAAAGGATCCATCAGCACCTGCCCGCGGGAAGGAGGGGGTGAAGAAGGGAGGTGCAGTGGGGAAGTGAGTCGAGGATTAAGGAAGGAAGGTGAGAGGGAAGGAAGGAAAGAGGGAAAGAGGGACAGATGGAAAGAGGGAAGGAAGAAAGGAAGGAAGAGAGGGAAGGGAGAAGGAATGTATGATGAGGGATGAAAAAAGGAAGAGAGAGACGGGGAGAGAGAGAGTATAAAGAGGAGAGGAAGAAGGAGAGTAAGGGGAAGAAGAGAGAGAGCGAGAAACAAAGTGAGAGAAATCATGAACAAGACAGACTGAAGACGAAGGGAGAGACAGGTGGAAAGGGGAAAAGGAAAGTAGGATGCAGGAAAGGAAAGGTTGGAAAGGGATAGGCATAAAGAATGAGAAGAAAATGTGTGCGTGGGTGGGTCATTACGTGGGAGAAAAGGGTATGGGTAGATTGGCTGGGGAGGGGAGAGGGAGGGGGGAGAAAAGTAGGAGAGGTGAGGAGGAGTGGCGGAGAGGCAAGGGAAGTGAGGGGAATGGAGGAGAGGGAGGGGAGGTGAGGGGGAATGGCGGAGAGGGAAGCGAAGGGAGGAGGTGTGGCGGAGAGGAAGGTGAGGGTGAGTGGCGGAGAACGAGGGGAGATGAGGAGGAGTTGACGAGAGAGGTGAGGGGGAGTTAGGGAAAGAGAGAGAGAAAGAGGTGAGGGGGAGTTAGGGAGAGAGAGAAAGGTGAGGGGGAGTCACGAAGAGGGAACGGTGAGGGGAAAGGGGAGATAGGGAGGGGAAAATGAAGGAGAGTAAGGAAGAAAGAGGTGTGGATGGGTCAGTGAATGGAGGGGGAGGGGAGATTGAGTGAGGAAAGGGGAGAGTACGAGGCAGAGGGGAGAAGAAGGGAGTGAGGGCGAGGGTAGGGGTGTATGTAGGATAGTGGGAGGGGAGGGTGGCTAACTTTAATCTCTCTCTCTCTCTCTCTCTCTCTCTCTCTCTCTCTCTCTCTCACACACACACACACACACACACACACACACACACACACACACACACGAGCTTCCAACTATCGAGAGCTTGAGGCCACTTTCATAATAACACTCTTGGGGTGCATATGGAGGAGGAGGAGGAGGAGGAGGAGGAGGAGGAGGAGGAGGAGGAAGCGAAGAAAGAAAATGAAGAGAAAAGATGAGGGTAATAGGTGACTGTAAATGAAAAGAGGGGAGAAAAGATAGGGAAGGATGAGGAAAAAAGGAAGGTATTACAACGAAATAAGTACCGGAGTGAGGGGTAGAAAGAAAAAGTTATAGAAGGAAGGATAAAAAGGGGGGATGAGCTAAGAGAATAAGGCAGTCAGAAAGAAAACATTTGGCAAGTATTCTGATGGAAGAGTCCCGTGAAAAGAGCAATGAAGACGGGGGAGAGAATCTCCAGAGAGGATAAACAGAAAAAGAGGAAACTAAAGATGAGGAAGAGAACAGGAGACGAAGAAAAATCTATAATCGTCAATGGAACTTCTAACCAAAGGTGGGAGAGGGGAGAGATATGGGGAGAAGTGGGAGTGAAGTACGGGAGTGAGAAGATGTGTATGAGGGAGAGAGGGGGCAAGAGAGAAATGGGGGATAAGAAGGTGGGGGAGGGGTGACAGGAAGGGACATGGAGAGAAGGTGCAGGGAGAGAAGTGGGAATCATATGAGGGAAAGAGGTCAGGGATGAGAATGATGTGCGGAAAGAGAGGTATGAGATTGGGGTGGGGGGTGAGTGGAGGAAAAGGTGGGGGTTGGAGGGAAGTAGGTACGGTTGGGGGAGGGGAAGAGGAGCGGGAACGAATGCTAAGAGAGATGAAAAAAAGAAAAACAAATACGTAAAACATTTATAAAACCATATTCTTGGTGTGATCTTGAGTATGAGAGGGGGAGAAAATACGTATGAATATCTGAAACAGTCAAAATTACGGACAGTGGGTGGGACAAAAAATTGGGTATTCCATCGGTGTGTATACTGCATATCCCGAGCAATGACATGCACGTGGAGGATTGAGTAGGGGAGGAGTGGAGAAGATGTGTGTCTCTACAGGCAGCAAGCTACTGGGCACCTCTTCCTTCATAATAAATTTTGCATATTACACATCAATAGTCCCTTCACATGCTTTAAATACCAACACTCTTTTCATCAACAGCATAAAAGACGAAAGTAATGTGCCACAGAATATACCATGCCAGAGCCTAAGCAAAGACAAATACACAAGGAAGAGGTGTTTGAGAGCCTCCCAAGTCTACGAGAATAAGCCCATAAGTGTCACCGTATACAAGTATAAAAACTACAGTAGGAGCATGTCAACGTTTGTCAAGATGGAAGATTTTTGTGGGTATATATTCGTCTAGCACATAGTCTACGCACGATAAAGTATGTGTTTGGGCGATTCTATAGACGAGGTAATAATAATAATAATTCCATCCATCCATCC
>NC_137047.1:16712454-16732454 GCF_032717465.1 Coenobita brevimanus
CAGGTGACTATATTGTTCCGTTCCGTGGGTTAACTAGCGCTCCTTCCCGCAGCCCGTGTATGTTCGCCAAGCGACGCGTACAATCAAGCATTCATAAATCACCCGAACCACCTACAAGTATCCAGTCAAAGCCGGCGATCAAATTCAGTTCTGATCCCTTTCCCTTCCGTGTGTAGTACTTTTTTTCCACTTTCCCTTCCTCCTTAGCCGCCCATCTATCCCCTTGTGTGAAGCAAAATTTTCGTAAGAGAGTGATATCTGTTTGTGTTTTAAACCAATATCCAGTTGAGATTATGGCCTACTTTCCGTGGCGTGAAGCATTTTTGGGGGGACAGTGTGTGGTTTTGTGAGTGTTTCCTTTTTTTTTTCCCTACCAATATACAGAGCACATTATGTGCAACTTTCTTTCCTGTGAAACATATTTTCGAGAGGATGTGAATTTGTGCTGTTTTTTTAGGTAATACACAGTGTACCTTATGGCCACTTTCCCTCATCATCGTCCCGACAACTGACTATCTGGAAGCACAGGGCGGACTTAAGGGGGAATCGAAAGGAGTTGCGCGGGTGCGTGTGTATGTATTCTTCGGCTTCGGTGCTAGTTAAGGATTATTGGCAAGTATCGAGGAGTTCAATCACGGGTTAAGAGACAGTGGAAGGAAGGGAAAGCAGGGTGGTAAAGACCTAGTGAATGAAGGAAGGGGAGTGACCGGAGTAGAAGGAAGAACACGAGATACAATAAAGGAAGGGTATATAAAAAAAAAAAAAAAAAAAAGGAAAGCACGGTGAAACAGACAAAGCAAGGGAAGAAAGGAAGGAATAGTGCAAGAGAAAGGATATATGAAGAAATTCAGAAATTAACAATGCATGGAAAATATAAATGCTTGAGTCAAGACTGTCAGTTACGAATGAAAGTAAAATATGTGAAACTCACGTGAACTGTTAACTGAATGCCACAAAAAATGTGAAGGCAAAACTTCACCTACCACTCGAGAGCTGAGTGACACGGGGATTTAAGTTAGTGTGTCCTGTTTCATTGTCGCGAATAATGAAATAAGTGAATTAAATCCTAATGATGAAATGGTACCTGTTGCTCTGGAAATAAAGGTAAAATAAAAAAAAATAAAGGGCGAGTGTTAGGCTTCTCGACCACGTTAACGAATATGCTCTATAACGTGGGATGTAAGCGACCAACAACCAAAGCCCACAAGCGTTCCACATGTGACCGACAGGAAGGAACCGAGGGCTTGCATACACCGTCACCCTCCCAGTTTTCAGAATTCGTCCCTTTTAAGTCTTCAATGAAACAGGGAACAGGGCCGCTCCTAACTTTGGCCCCCTCCTGAATCAATCTATCGACCTGAGAGATGGTTAGCAAGCCAGAGCAGGAGAGGGGGGTGAGATAGGGAGGGGTCGAGTCAAAAAGTTGTTTAATCACTCGCTTCTGTTGCCCAGAGAGAGAGAGAGAGAGAGAGCAGGGAAGTAGAAGAAATGGCTTTAAAAAATTTAATTCTGGTGACATGCTGTTTTACAAACGGTAATATTGGCAAGATAATTAAGACAACCACATCCACAACAATGACTCCATTCTTGCCACAGCCAAACCAATCTTCCATGTAAAAATACTGGACCACACAACCACAAGTACAACCAGGAAATCAACAACAACACTCATATCACCACTAAAACTATGACATCAATCTTCCACTGTGAATGAACTGCTCCCTACAACCACAACTATCCGATAGGTACGGTGTGGTACGGTAACCGAACTCTACAACGACAACTAGAACAACAGCCATTACCACAATCACAACCATCCAACGGGTGTGGTGTGGCGAACGAACTAGCCTCCACAACCTCAACCACAACCCTGCGACGGGCGCGGTGTGGTGAATGAATTGCCACCACACCATTGGCCGACTAATGTCCCGTGTCCTACCCACAACACTTCCCTACGAATGAATTAATACCCACAACACACACACACTTCATCTATGTCACTCACTCTTCCTTTTTTCTTTGCTTCTCTTCTTCTCACCTTATTTTCTCTTACCTCATCACTACCTATGGAACTAATACTCAAAACACTTATACCTCATTTTTATCACTCACTCAGCAACAACTCTTAATTTCCTCCTCATTTTCTTTTCCTCCGTTTTCGTTTTCCCATCTCCCTCCTCCTTTTATCCTCTCTCTTTAACACACCATAACTCATGTCTCTAGTTTGCTCTTACCCTTCCCTTCCTCCTCTTCTCTTTTGCTGTTCCTATTCTCCCTCATTTTTTTTTCTTCTCTCACAATCACCCTTGATGTTGATACCTACAACTTACCTCATCATCTTTCTATCTCCTTCCCTCCTCTTCCTCTCTATATTTACAACTCACTCATCTCGCCCTTCTTTCCTCATACTACTGTCCTTTTTCTTCCTACTATTCCCTTTCCTTATTTCTATTCTTTTCCTCGCACTTACTCATCCCCTCTAAATATTATAGCGATATCTCACCTATCCCACCTAGACCACTATCCCTATCACCTTCACACGTAACCCTATCACCCTTAGCTATCTCGTACCAAGCCCCAGTAGCCCCCAGGTAGCCATGCAGTGTGGCTAAGGAGGATGTGACCCCAATGACTACCACTCTGTCTCTCCTTGTCCTGACCTGCATTAATGTAACAAGAGTGGGCACTAGATTAAATGTAACGTCCTTAAGCCGTAAACAAATCTTTGATGGGAGACCCAGTGACTCTGGAACAGACTTCGAATGTAGCTAGATGTAACCTTCTTGAGCTTTAACACAGCCTAACTACAAGCAGGTGGGGTGAATCAAAGTAACAGGTATGGACTCTGCATACAAACACATACGATCAGCTTGCATTATAACCTAACCTAAGACGAAGCAAAACGAGAGACGACCAATAAAAAAAAAGTTTTTGATATAATTAAATATATGATTCTGCTGTAATAGAAATAAAAAGGGAAATATATATATATATATATATATATATATATATATATATATATATATATATATATATATATATACATATATATATATATATATGTATATATACATATATATATATATATATATATATATATATATATATATACACACATATATATATATATATATATATATATATATATATATATATATATATATTATTCCTTCGATTTCTTTGCATAAGCACGATTTCTCCCATTTCCCTTCTATCACTTCCACTTCTTCTCCATTATCTTCTTCTTCCAGTTCTCTTTCGCCATTTCTTCTCGATGCCATTTTTCTCTTTTTTCTTTTCCCTTTTTCTCTGATATTCTCCTCATCCTTCTCTCAACACATCCCTTTCACCTACAGTATACTTCTCCTCCTCCTAACCCCTTTTTCACCTCCTAAACATCTGCTTTGACTCTTCTTGCTCGCTTTATCTACAGTCAAGAGGGAGTGTTTTTGCTCTCTCTCTCTCTCTCTCTCTCTCTCTCTCTCTCTCTCTCTCTCTCTCTCTCAGATTTACGCGTTTTTGCCGCGTCTATTCTGATAAACCGCTCTCTAATCAACGCCGTTTTTGCGACTGAAGTGTGGAGAAGGGATGAGAGAGAGAGAGAGAGAGAGAGAGAGAGAGAGAGAGAATCATCCCTTTACACACTGGATACCTTTTGCTCAGCCTCATTCACTCCACCATCAATCAATTTTCTTCATCATATACCAAGGACATACCAAAACATATCTAAGACATTTTTATATTCTGGCTGATTCTGGGCGATTTTATTCAACCGACGGGAAACACCTGTACTAAAAATAAATCAACCGCTTGTGTTCGAGGGCAATGTATCTTTTTTATCTTTCTCGCTATTGCCGGACGATTTTATTTATGTGATGAGAGAAACAAGGCATATATATGGGGTTTGAATTTTTCTATTATTTAAATCAATGTAACGACGTCATTTTTGTATTTTACTTCAACTAACGCCTATTGCTCTTACGGTATTTAACAAAGGCTTGGAGACTACTCGTGCTGAAAGGGTTAGAGACAGCGAGAGATAATCAGCACCAGGGAGATAATTGACAATCTCAGCCCCCTATTCTCGCTCTCTCAGCCCCCTGTTCTCACTCTCAGCTTTAATATATCGTCTGGCCTTAGGCGGAATGGAGTACTAGAATTATCCCGAGCATGAGTGGGTTAAAGCGAAAACACAGACATACCATTGCCACCGCAAGAAGGAGGAGAGCCCAAAGAAGTGCTGTAAATGGCCGGGAGAGGGCAGGGGTGAGGACAGGAGCGGGGTGATTAAGACGGATGCCACCAGATGGGGTTATAATTAGCACAGAGCAACAAGCGCAACAACCAGAGCAAGAGGAGGAGGAGGAGGAGGAGGAGGAGGAAGAGGAGGTGGAGGAGGTTGTAATTGTGAGGCTGGGTCGATCATGGGGGCGATAGATAGACAGGAGTGAGACAGACAACAGAAATTAGATAGTGGTATGGTAGACAAGACGAGAATACTGTAAAAAATACTGAAAAGATGAAGCACTTCAAGGCAACCAGTGGTCTATTAAAACAAAAACACAATTATTCACAGATTCCACACCGGATCATCTAAGACCTCCCCACATACACATATATTCCATGAACGCACACACACACACACACACACACACACACACACACACACACACACACACATAAAGACAGAGAACATACATGCTAAGATTCTCCTGATCCGGATGCGTATGGCTCTCACTTTCCGGTCCGGATAAACGAGGTGAAGGCTGCGATAAACCGGACTGGAGCACCGTGACCCCGTTGCTCAATATAACGAGCGAGCTAATGCAGATTTTTTTATAGGTCAGTTATCGGGAGTTGTTGATTAGGGGGCGGGGGCGGAGAGGGGACAGGGGCTGGAGGAAAGGGGGATGGTGACGGAGGGAAAGGAGGCTGAGAGGGGAAGAGGACGGGGGAAAAGTGGGACAAGAAAGGAAAAGAGGTGGATAGGGGGGGGTTAGAGTGGAAGAGGGGAGAATCGGGGGAAGAATGGAAGAATGGGTAGAGAGGGGAATGGGGACAAATTAAAAGGGTGGGAGGGTTAGGCTGGGGTGGAGGGAAGAGAGTGAAGGTTAGGGACTGAAAATGGATGCAATTTTGACGTTCGAATGGCGTTAGAAATAAAACGACAGAAAGAGAACAAGGTTACGGTTAAGAGAGAAAAGGACAACCAGCATAGACAACAGTGAGAGTTTTGGGGTGATGATGAGAACAGGCACAAAAGAATGCTGTAAGTTGCAAATATGCATGAAAGTTCTTTAACTCTATAGAAGCTTCTGGCACGCACCATGAATGAAAATCAATTCGTCGTTGTACTTAGGGAATTAATTAAGTCGTCCATTCGGACCAATCCACACAACACAGCTCTTCGGCCAACCACAACAACCATCTAACAAACCCCTACCATTTCGTTCAGCCAATCATCAAGAAAAATTGTTACTCCTCTTCATCCCCTTCTTTCCTCTATCCTCTACTCCTCACCTTCCTTTGATCCAGTCCTTCACCTTTCTTCCTTCTATCCTCACCATGGCTTTCCTTCTTTCACTCCCTCCACATCTTCCAGTTCCTTATCACATTGCTTTCTCTAGTTCCACATATTTCTCCTTGCCTCCAAATCACTGCTCATTTCCTTCCTCTATTCTCCCCTCACTTTCACATTCCTTCCTCCATCCCTACATCTCACCTTCCTTCCTCGTGTCCCGCACCATCATTTTTATTTCTTCCTTCAACTCCTCTGCTATCTTTTTGCTCAACTAGCCTTTCCTCCAATTTCTCACCTTTCTCCTGCTTCACCCTCACCTCCCTCTCCTACTGCCTTTCTCTGCCTCCAATTCCTCTTCATTTTCATTTTCTTTTCTTTTCACCTTAAGTCCTTATCCATCTTCAATTTCTCTCCTCCCCCTTTACCTTCGTTTTCCTTCACACTTCACTATCTTGGCTTCCACCCTTAAACCTCACTTCCCCTCTTCTCCTGCTCAGCTCCACTTTCCTCCACACTTAGTCATATTGGATCCTGCCCTTTCTCCTCACATCCCTTCCCCTCCTCACCAATCTTCCTCCTCATCTTCACCTTCTTTCCTTCAGTTCCTACTCCTCGCTTTCCTTCCTTCTCCACCCTCACCTTCTTCACTTTCACCTTCCCTTTCCTCCACCCTCACCTTCCCTGCTCCAATTCCTCGTGCATGATGTATTCGACAAATAATTACAAAGCGGATCCGCCGTAATGGGAACCCGCGGCCCCGATTAAATAATTACCGGGATCAGGCCCGAGGGGTGGCTATGGCGTGCCGACTGCGCTAACCTGATTTGTCTATGGGCAGTTAATTAGCAGCAGGTAAACATCACGGGGCTACCTGGACACACACGCCATCCCTCTCACTCTCTCTGTTTCTTAGCCTTTCTCGCTCTTTAAACGACTTGATTTGTTCCTGCCTTTTTCTCGACATGACTCACTCACTCAATCTCTCTCTCTCTCTCTCTCTCTCTCTCTCTAATGTACATCACTCTTGACGTGACTCATATCCTTCCCCCCCCCCACACACACAAAATAAATCTTACCCAAATACACCTCTTACCTTCACAAATTCCAAGTATTCGTAAGCCATAATTAACAACCGTCTCTCACAACTCACTTACGCCTTTTCGTCACTTTTTTACCATCGTCTTGTGCTAAATCCCTAATTTCTTGCAACTGCACGGCTCAACATTTCCTTTGATCCAACTATATGTGGCTGTAGTGAGTGGTTATGTCCGAATGTGTGCATGTGTGGGCTTCTGTAAACATACCAGGACGTGACAAATAATGAGAGAGAGAGAGAGAGAGAGAGAGAGAGAGAGAGAGAGAGAGAGAGAGAGAGAGAGAGGAGTAGAGTAAAGTAGAGTAGAATAGAGTAGAATAGAGTAGAGTAGGGTAGGGTAGAGGAGAGAAGAGGAGAAAAGAGACAGCAGGATAAGGAATAAAAACTAGCATACAATAAAACCAATAATCCACCCCCAACACATACAAAATACTAAGCCCTCAAGAAGAAACAGCAGGCGAAATCTCTCATCCAAAAACAAGAGAGAAGAAGGGGAAACTCTGCCAAACACACGAAGGGGAATAGGTGCTTCTTCTTGCCTCATAGACGATAAGGGCGAGAAAGAATCAACCCACAGTCCATGCGTAGAGTCGAAAATCTTATCCTATTAGCCCGGGGAGGTGGATCTCAGGGGCCTGGTGGAGTTTTGGGCCATTTCTGCGTGGAAGGGAAAGAGTGGAAAAGGGTCCCTGTTTGATGCCGTGTTTTGTTCAGGTTGGGAGACACAAAAACATGCGACTGTGTGTGTGTGTGTGTGTGTGTGTGTGTGTGTGTGTGTGTGTGTGTGTGTGTGTGTGTGTGTGTGTGTGTGTGTGTGTGTGTGTGTGTGTGTGTGTGTGTGTGTGTGTGTGTGTGTGTGTGTGTGTGTGTGTGTGTGTGTGTGTGTGTGTGTGTGTGTGTGTGTGTGTGTGTGTGTGTGTGTGTGTGTGTGTTTTGGCAGGCGACACCTTCTTCCCCTCCTCTCTCACCTCCTCTGTCTCACCGTTTACCATTTTTTGTAGCGTCCAATTTGTTTATGTATTAAATTGTGTTTTTCCTAAGGAGGTGTGTGGTTCTCGCCTTGAAAACACGTGTGCTACAGTACATGTGCCAAATCTCAACTATATGTACATATTTTTTATCAACATTTTTTTCTCGGTACTCAGCTATTTATGACTTTCTTTGTCGTTAAGTTACATTCCTTGAAGATGTGTGAGTCGAAATATCAAGTTCTGTACTGAGAACTGTGAAGACCATAATCAGCTCTCGCTATGTTATTGATTTGTGCATCTTATCTATTGGTATCTTTCATGTGGCTTAGTAATATGAGTGTACGGGGTTATTATGTCCGTGTGTGTGTGTGTGTGTGTGTGTGTGTGTGTGTGTGTGTGTGTGTGTGTGTGTGTGTGTGTGTGTGTGTGTGTGTGTGTGTGTGTGTGTGTGTGTGTGTGTGTGTGTGTGTGTGTGTGTGTGTGTGTGTGTGTGTGTGTGTGTGTGTGTGTGTGTGTGTGTGCTATTTATAGATGCATGTATGTATGTATATATGTGAGGAGAGTGGGACAGGTCACCATTAGCACAGAGCCCCTAGCACCAATTAGCACCACACCGTCAAGTCAGTCCCTCACAGACAGGCACACACACACACACCCTCTTGTCAACCCACCCACCATTCCACTCTCTCTCCGGAAGCCATATCTTACGTCACTCTCTCTTGTCTTCCACTTTCTAGCCTCGTATTAAGTTGTCAGGTGGAGACAAGAATAAATCAGAAAATGTGCTACAGTTTCTTATATTTCTCGCAGGTCCCTTAGCACGTCACCGAGAGCTTTACATGTCACAAATTCTCACTCTCTCTCTCTCTCTCTCTCTCTCTGAACCTTTCGCTGTTATGAGTCCATCGCCTCTAGCTAAAACCAGCCCAAGAATAACACGACATAGGTTACCTTGTTTTGACAAAGATGGATTTCCTATACACAAACAATTTCGGCAAAGATTGAGACAAGGGTCAACAGAATGTCTCGTTAACCCCAAAGGAGCGATGGAATTGGACTGAGCGGGGTTTCTCCTTGTGTTTCGGTGTACCTGTTAAACCCTTCAATCCGAGGACGCGATTTGTACATAATTCCTGTTACTACCGTGGCGATTTTCTTCTCGCTGGGATAGTCCGCTGCTGAAAGGGGTTAATGAAGGCTACGTATGCCACCTCTCTGGGCAAGACTGAATAAAATCGTCAAGTGAAGGGACTGATTCTGAACATACTAAAAATTCAGGTTCACTTCTTCACAATTTACTTCGACTTCTTGGCGTCTTAAAAATTCCATACTTGTTACCTTCAGACGATTTTATTCAGATTGAGGGGAACTTTAGGTACTGTTGAGAGCTGGATTCAATCGTCTGAAGATAAGCATAGTAAAAATAAGACAATCGTACTGAGAGAGAGAGAGAGAGAGAGAGAGAGAGAGAGAGAGAGAGAGAGAGAGAGAGAGAGAGAGAGAGAGAGAGAGAGAGAGAGAGAGCAACAATACTTTTCCCATCGACTGTACATTCAATAGGCCATAATAGAAAAACTCCAACTTGCCAATATCCCATCCAGACTTAAATAGAACGCCGATATTACGAACTTTGCAACGTAGGTCAAATCGAACAAGAGAGAACGGCAAGCAGAGCGTTGTGAAAGTTAAATGATTCTCTCTCTCTCTCTCTCTCTCTCTCAAACGGCTTTATTTTCTAACCCTTCTACGATAACTTTCCATACTTAATTACAAACTTACTTCAAATGTTTTCTTCTTTCAATCACCTCACCACCCACTCATCTCAACTCATTTCTCTTCATCAGCCCATCTTTCGCATCTCGTTTCACCTTCCACTCATTGTACTTCAACCTCCCCTCACCTCATTATCTCTCCATCATTTCCTATTCCACTCATTTCACTTAACTCTTCTTTCACTCTACCTCTACTTCCACCTCATCTCATCTTCTGCTCATCTTCCCTCACTCTCCCCCTCCCTCACCTTCACTGTCGTCGCCCCTTACTCCACAGTCATTTCCCTTCAACTCATCCCGGTGTGCTCACCTCCAGATCAATATGGCTGGAGAACTGATCATGGGAGTGAAGGTAAATGTCACAAGATCTTATTTAAAGCCTCCTACAAGGCCCACACGGAGGCATAATAGACCACTGGTACAAGGACAAATATACCGGCTCACTCTCTCGTTTTTACACTCGTATTCGTTGTCACTCACTTATTCTGACTTTTTTCTTTTCCTTGAGCTCAGTTTTCTTTTACTGTCTTCTCTTCGTTATTTCACCCACCCATCTTCTCTCTTCATCTTATTCACTCCTCCTCCCCCTCCTCCTTCCTTCTTCCTCCTACTGTGTGTGTGTGTGTGTGTGTGTGTGTGTGTGTGTGTGTGTGTGTGTGTGTGTGTGTTAAATTCATTCATTTTCTTAGGCATACTAACAGCTTCTTATCAGTCATCTCTGGGATGCACATTATATCTACTCTCTCTCTCTTCACTCAAAGGATCGCACCACAATCATAGCAGTCGTAAACACAAACATTAAACCACATACACAAACACAGCTGAGGCCAGACACACAATACAGGCCGTAACAAAGAAATAAACTCACACCAAACCAAACAGAGCAAATCTAAGCAGCAGAGGAAATGAATCTGAAGCGAGAGGAAATGGCAGGCGCAGCTTTTAAGATTCCTCAATTTTTCTCACGGTGACATCATCATCATCATCATCATGGCGGCGCCCTGTGTGACGTCATGGGTAAACAAATGTCAGCTGGGCACCGATCCCTCCAATCCCTCTCTCTCTTTCTCTCCTTCCCCACTCCACCCATCCCTCCTATTTCCCTCCACTATTCTCCACCACCCACCCTCCATCCACCCCCTCCATCCTTTCCTCTCTCCACTACATTTCTCACTGCCCACAATGCACCCTCGCCCCATCCCTCCCTCCTCCCCTCTCTCCTCCTCCTCCCACCTACCCCTATCCGTCTTCCTCCCTCGTTAACTCTCCTTTCCTTTGGCTAGTCAGTTTTGCTTATATATTTTTTTCAATGTTAAGACTTCAACTTCCAACACTTGTAGCTTTGTATTCCTATTTACTGCATTTCTATCTGACGCTTTTATCCCTTACTACCTGTTTCGATGAGAGAGAGAGAGAGAGAGAGAGAGAGAGAGAGAGAGAGAGAGAGAGAGAGAGAGAGAGAGAGAGAGAGAGAGAGAGAGAAGGCAAACATAAGAGGAGGGGCTACATTTATTTTTATCGTAATTTGCCTCTTCCCAGAATCATACGCTCGCGGATTCTCTTCCCTTGCTTCTCCTCTCTCTCTCTCTCCCTCTCTCTAATGCCTTTATATTCTCATTTTGTCACTTCATTTCAGCAGTGCCTACTACTATTTTCACACACACACACACACACACACACACACACACACACACACACACACACACACATACAGAGAGAGAGAGAGAGAGAGAGAGAGAGGCGCCAATAGACAGATAAGTGTCGCAGTACAGTCTTTTTCCTATATCTATTAATCCGTCTTATTTTCCTGCTCTCTCTCTCTCTCTCTCTCTCTCAAACCCATATCCTTTATTCTTTCTCCTACTGTCAAAAGTAAAGTTACTTATTGTTCTGTCATACTGCTTTGTCTTTTTCTCTCCACTGAATTACTGTATTATTATTACCGCCCTTCTATTTTCTCTCTCTCTCTCTCTACTAAATTACTGTATTATTATTACCGCCCCCCTTCTCTCTCTTTCTCTCTCTCTCTCTCTCTCTCACCACTTCACCCCTCCCTTCTCTTCTCTCGATAATTATTCTTTTTTTGGTTCCTCCCTCATTAATCCCCCTCTTTCTCCTCCTCCTCCTTCCTCTCTTAATTCTCTTTCTCCCGTGTTTTTGTTTTCACCTCCCACCTCTTCTTTGTTGTTTCATCAGTCTTGCACAACTACATTTTTTCTTTCTCTGTTGTATTTTTCATCTTCCTCTGCTCTTTTCCTCTTCATCATCAACGACACTGATTCTTGTTTTCTTTGTCTTTGTCTCTTTATGCCTATCCATCATCATCCTTGTCCAGTCTAACCCTTCCCCCCCCCCCCCTCTCTCTCTCTCTCTATGTGGAGAGGAATGCAGAGCGCCGGGTGGTCACTAGACGCACTGCGGGAGAGGGGGAGGGGGGATGGGGGGATGTGGGAAGGGTAGGGGAGAGAGAAAGGAAAAGGGAGAGAGAGGACGGGAGAGAGGGAGAGGGAGGACAGGAGAGAGGGAGGAAGGGAGAGAGGGAGAGGGAGAGGGAGAGGGAGAGGGAGAAAGGGAGTGAGGAAGAGGGAGATACAGGGTAATGATGGAGAATGGTGGGAGACAGAAGGAAGAAGGGAGAAAGGAAGGAGATGGTAAGGCCAAAAGAATGAACGCAAAAGAGAGAAAGGGAATGAGAGTGTAAGAGATGGAGAGAGGGGTACTGGGAGAGAAGAAGGGTGTAAGAAAGGGATAGAAAGATAAAATGGGAGAGGGGGAAGTGGGAGAGGGGGAAGTGGGGGAGAGAGAAAGAAAGAAAAGTATGAGATATGGAGCGTAAGAAAGGGAGAGAGAGAAAATGGGGGAGAGAGAAAGAAAGAAAAGTTTGGGATATGGGAAAGAATGCGGATGAACAAGACAGTAAAGAAAAGTTAAGTTACGGCAGGAAAAGGTGAAGGAATAATGCATAATGGTATGAAAAGAAACAGATGAAGTGTGGTGAAGAATAACTGTGATATGAGGTAGAATATAGGTAAATAGACCGAGATAGATAGACAGAGAAAGACTGCTTATTACGTATGCTGTTTCTCTCTGTCTGTCTGCCTCTCTCTCTCTCTGCAACCTACGTCTGCAATTGTTGTCAGATCAATAGGTCAGAGAAGGCTTAGTTGATTAGCTGCCCCTTCCCTATAGTTGTTCCCCTACCCCCCTTTCCCTTCCTCCCTCTCTCTTTCTCTCTCCTTCCTTCCCCCCCCCCTCTCTCTTTCTTAATTTCTCTCTCATCCAAGAAGCTTATATGCAGAGAGAGAGAGAGAGAGAGAGAGAGAGAAGCGGAGGGAGAGGGAGTAGGCGTGGTTATGTGCGGAGGAGGGAAGACAGAGGAAGGGAGAAAAAGAGATGTGTGGGTGCATGGAGGAAGACACACAGAGAAAGACGGAAAGAAGGACACAGAGACAAAGGGAGGAAAGAAGACAGGGACGGAGCCTAGAGGGAGGGAGAGAGTGAAGACAAGTGGGTGGGCACGTGGAGACAAACAGTGCAGACGAGGTGGGAGCTGAGGAAGGAGATAAACAGACCTAGGCAGAATGAAAAAGAAAAGAGGAAGGTGGTAACTGAAAAAGAGGGCAGAAACGTGAGAAGCAGAGAGATGTTGTGGGTGGGTGAAGGGGAAGATAAAGATAATGCAAGAGACAGATGGATATAATAGGGAGAGAAGCGAATGAGAGAGAGAGGGAGGGAGGGAGGGAGCAGGAGACTAAGAAAGACAAATTGATCGAGGGTATACATGTGGATGAGTGGTTAGAAAAGACAAAGAAAAGGGACGAAAAAGGTCAAGAGAAAAGTCGACCCTGTGATCCAGCCTGCCCTGCTTGTTATCCACATGTGCCCTGCATTGCTTCCTCTCCAAACCTTCCCTACCTTGCCCTGCTTGCTCTCCTGTCCTGTCTTTCCTTGTCTTGCCCTGCACTTTCCCCTACCCTGCTCTACTTTGTTCCTCCTGCTCTGCCCTTCTCCCCTGCCTTTCCCTTCTCTGCCCTATCCTTCTCTCCTGCCTTTCCCTGCCCTGCCCTGCCCTTCTCCCCTGCCTTGCCCTGCTCCCCTCCTACTAATTACAGCCCCGTCCTGGCCGCCTTTGTAAACAGCCTCATTACCCCGGCAGCCTGCATCCTGTAACCCTCGCTGACCCCCTGCTAATCCACAGCCCAGACTCACCTTAACTACAGGGATCCGGCTGTACCTGTAGTCACCTGTAGTTCAGCTTGATTAGGAGCGTTTTTACTTGTACCTGTAGCGTACTTCACCAGCATATAGCCACAATTATCTGTAACCTAGCCAAGATATCACATTACATATCAAACCCGACTTGGACCTGTACCTGTAGAACGCCAAAATTAGGGGGCTTTTACCTGTACTTGTAGCCTGATATCACCAGCCTAATTTTGCTTGAAATCACCTGTAGCTTATCTTAAACAAAAGATCACAATAAATATAATAGTGTCTCGCCCAAGAGAAAGAGATATGTATCCAGTAATTGACAACTAAAAGGGAAAATGCAACTAGTATCTGGTAACTAAAAAGGGAAATGTGTCTATTAACCGGTAACTAAAGGCAACTGGTAACTGATAGCTAAATGGGAAATGCAACTAGTAACTGGTACCAAATAATCACCGTAGCCAACCAACGAGACCATTTCCCCGTATCCCATCAGTGACTCCTGGTGCTGAACTACCGAGAACAGACACAAAAGAACCACTCACTGATGTTTATAAAGGCTCACGTCATAAACACCATCCCTCACAGCTAATAAATAGATGAATAAATATACAGTTCTGGCGAGTTCATCGGTAAAGGGATATGATCATGATGTTTTGATGCTGAACGGTGAGACTGTCGATTTTTAACTGGGAAAATATGAAAGTTGAGTAAATATAATAACGCAGTACTAGTAGTTTTGATAAGAACGATAACGTGCAACAACAACAACAACAGCAACAATAATAATAATAAAAAATAATAATAATAATAATAATCAATAATATTAAAGTGGAAATTTTCTTCCATATTCTCTTTTAAGCCTCTCCTTTCTCACACCCACCTCTTCTCTCTCATAATTATCATCTCTTTCTCATCTCTCCCATTCCCTTCCTCCCTCTTTTCTCTTCCATTTTCTCCTTAACACTCCCTTTCTCTCGCACATCCTTCGTCCCACGCCATAGCTCTTTATCTTACACCCTCTCTCTTTTTCTCTCACATTCCCTCTCCTTTACCTCCCTCTTCCCTCTCCCTCGCGCCTCTTCCATCTCTCCTCATTGTCTAAAAACACGCTTCATTTTGTTCTTTGTCTCCTTCATCACTCCACTCTTCCCCCGATGCACACACACACACACGCTCTCTCACCTCCCCATTCTCTCTTCTCCCGACTCACTCACTCTCTCGCCTCACTCTCTTTGCTTTCTCTCTCTCATTCTCTTTTCATTTGAACGTGCTACAAGAGACAATACACTCGTGGCCTAGGTGTATATTTTTCTCCTGCATCCTTACAAATGATTTGCTGGAAAATAAGATCTATCTATCTATATACCTAGGCTGCTTCCCCCAAGGAAAGGGAGGTAGCCGAGACAGGACGACACACTCCCCATTTACTCATCCATTCAAACACATTCATTCGCATCTTAGCCCCAAAGGGAAGAACGGACAGATCTTCACCGCACCACACCGCACAAGGGTCAACTGCGCAATGCAATCAGTGACATCCGCAGCAGGGCCCGACAGCAGAACTGGTTTACCCCTGCCACATCATAACAGACCCATCCCCGTATACAAAAATGTCTCATGTTTTATAACAGCAAATAACATAAATATATATATATATGTATAAATAAATGAAGAGAAAGAGAGAGAGAGAGAGAGAGAGAGAGAGAGAGAGAGAGAGAGAGAGAGAGAGAGAGAGAGAGAGAGAGTATGTGTGTGTCAGCAGAAGCAGCAGCAACAGCAGCGGGAGGGTATAGAGCGGAAGGTGCCCCATTCACAAAACTGTTGCTATATTTACACGCACACATGCCTGCCAGCCGTACACACACACACACACACACACACACACTCTCTCACACACACACACACAACCACGCTGCTGAATTGTTGTGGGGGCTCTAGTTGTTGTGGTGTAGCGAGGTAGAGGATGAGTTGTGTAGCTTTATGGTGGTGTGTGATAACTTAAGAAAAGTTGCGATATTTGTGGTGCAGTGAGAGTTGTAGTGGTAGTACATTTGTAAGTGGTTTGTACGGAGGTGGTCCTGTGTGGTAGCCAATGTGGTGGTAGGTAGGTTGTGTGGTAGATAGGCTCTTGTGGTGTGGTGGTAGGTAGATTGTAAGAGTCGTGTGGTGGATGGGCTGCTGTGAGGATGTATGACGTGGCATGCTGTTGTGGTAATAAATTAATGAAGGAAGCAAGTGTTGTGGACGGTTGTGATGATACTGCTCATACAGAAGTGAAGGAAGAGCTACAGAAATACATAAACAAACCAAACATGAGAAAGCAACAACGAAAGATACAGCTGTTACGGAAGTGAAGGAAAAGTGAGAAGAGGAAAAAAAAAGTAAAGTGTTCATAAACATACTGAGCGAAAGATAAAGCAATAAAGAGATAGGATACTGCTGTCTGAGTTAAAGAAAAAACTAAAACACACACACACACACACACACACACACACACACACACACACACACGGGCAAAACTTGTCAGACACGAAAATGAATAAAAAAAATAAATACACCAGAGACAAATAAGTACAACATGACTGTGAGAAAAAGAGTAGCTCGGTACGAGGAAGTGACAGGAAATGACTGGACGAAGCTCTGATTGACTGAGTGACTGATTGACTGACTGAGTGGATGGACAAGTGGCATGATTAGCCCAACAGAACACCTGGCGACTCTTACTGACTGACTGACTAACTGACGTAGGGCCAGAACCACGACAGTAGTAAATGACGACATATCTCACTGACTGACTGATTTAAAAGCGACAGAACAACGATTATTTAGAAAGATAAGCTACATATTGACTGGTTAACTGATCGACCGACTAAGAAGTGAGGGGAGCTATTAACTTTCGAATGACTGACTGTGACATGCGAAGTGACCGAAAATGAGCATGACTGGGCTTTGACTGTCTTACCGACTGAAGATGTGACAACAGCACAAAAGCAGAGAACGACCATAAACAGACTGACCATTTAAGAAGCGACCAAAACACAGCAACAAAGAAGAACTGTATTCTGACTGGCTTTAAACGACAGGAAGACGACACAGCGTAATGACTTAAGACTGACAAATTTACGACAGGAAATGCTGACAAGCGACCGTTTGAAAATAGACAGGACAGAAAAAGCCGATAATGACTGGATATTAACTGACAGACCGACGGCTGAGAGAGAGAGAGAGAGAGAGAGAGAGAGAGAGAGAGAGAGAGAGAGAGAGAGAGAGAGAGAGCACACCCTCTCCATCATGTCGTTTGTGTACTCCCCATGCCGCTCTTAGGAATGTGTCGTCGAGTCGTTTGGCTAAGCTGGGTTGGAGAGAAGCCAGACCCCCCTCCCTCCTCACACTCTCTCTCTCTCTCTCTCTCTCTCTCATTTTCCCTGCCGAACGACTTAGAGGGGGGAACTTTTATATTTTCCCCCATCTTCACACTCCTGCCAGATTTAATAACAGGCTTAGAGACGATGATACGCCCTGAAGAAGAAATTACCAACACGAAGAGTTTCCCTTCATCAAGATCCATTTGTTGAGAGACGGAGCCTAATTTCTCTCTCTCTCTCTCTCTCTCTCTCTCTCTCTCTCTCTCAACGCGATAACAGCTGTAAATTAAGGATAGATGGCCAAATGAGTAAATAAGATAGGGATAGTGAGGATAGGGGGAGGATAGGCTGAAGACCATGACAAAAATCCTATGGAGTTAGCCATCCGTATTTCATATCTACATAATTCTCTCTCTCTCTCTCTCTCTCTCTCTCTCTCTCCTATTCATCATCAATAATCATCATCATCATCATCATCATCATCGACATCATTCTCTCTCTCTCTCTCTCTCTCTCTCTCTCCCTCCCCCTCTCTCTCTCTCTCTCTCTCTCTCTCTCTCTCTCCACCACTGCCGACAGGAAGGCATAGATAAACTGAAAGATACCGGTCATATATTGAGAATTATACGGACAGCGAAAACCGAAATACGAGATACTTTTATGGAGAAAAATGGCATCAATTTTACTTAGAGGTAGTCAAGAGAAAAAAAATATCAACTGGGAAAATTATTCGTGCTGATATAAGCGACTGAACGACGGATCTGACATATGAATACAGCAGACAGGGAGAGAATAATAGAAAGAATGATTATATATAGACAGGGAGGTACTGGTAGACAAATAAATGGAGAGAGAGAGAGAGAGAGAGAGAGAGAGAGAGAGAGAGAGAGAGAGAGAGAGAGAGAGAGAGAGAGAGAGAGAGAGAGAGAGAGAGGTGACTGACAGCGACGAAGAAACCACACCAGAAATTACGGTACATACAGAGGCCCCTATAAATCCGTGTTGCGTTACGGAGACAGTGACGCAAGAGGTAGAGGCGGTAGGGGTAGGGGTGGGTGTGGGGAAGGGAAGGGAGGGGAGGGGAGGGAAGGGGAGAGGAGGAGTGGGGAAGGGAAAGGGGGAGAGGAGTGGGGAGGGGGAAGGGGGAAGAGGAGGGGTGGGGGAGGGGGAGGTGTGGGGGTAGGGGGTGACGTTGCCTGAGGGAGGGTGATTTCAACGCAGCCCGAAGCTAAGAATTTTACACCAACATGAGAGAGGAAGTCTGATGGTGGTGGTAATAGTAATGGAGTAGTAGTAGTAGTAGTAGTAGTAGTAGTAGTAGTAGCAACAGCAGTAGTAGTTGTAGTAGTAGTGGCAGAAGTACAGCAGAATAGGGGTTACTGTTGTAGTACGACTAATCGTACTGTAGCTGCCTCTTGCTCATACTTACATAATGTTTACACTTTTCGTATCCACTTACAATCTCACCCACCGGTATATGTCTGTATTTTATCACTCATATACTACTATTTGTTTTAACTGTATATCTATCTACCTACGTTCCCACCTATCTTCACATCTGCCTGACACCCACCACATAAATCGTCAGCAAATTACCAACATATATTCCTACCTACTTATCTACCAATTACCTGTGTCTACTTACATACCTACCGCGCCTGCTTACATATCTACCTACATACCTTCGTCAAATTTACTTACCTACCTACTTACCCACATGGTCACTGTTTATTTGTCACGACCAGCTCTGGCTCTCTTGCATATGCTGGCGTAATCATGCTTATTTTCACATTCCGATCTCTCTCTCTCTCTCTCTCTCTCTCTCTCTCTCTCTCCCTCTTTCTCTCTCTAACTGTCTACGTATCAATCTATCTATCTCTCGTGAACCACAACTACAACCACACCAACTCAACCTCCACCCCCATACTAATGAAAAACTACTCATTCAACACAGTCAACCACCACAAAATCCACCACAAGTACCACCGCACACCATCTTCACTGGCAACCACAACAATTAGCATCAAAGACATTCAGCACAGCTACCATCACAAAGCAACCTCTCAGAACTACCAATATCATGACCGCATCCTACCACAACTACCACCATCACAACGCTCAATCAAAACCACCACACCACAACTCGGCCACAACTTACCGAACGTCACAACACAGAATAGCGCCCTGCCACAACTACCATCGCCTCACCACAACTATCACAATCACAATAACAATCTACCACAACTACCATTACAATAACAATCTACCACAACTACCAGTACAACATTCTACCACGACTACCATTAAAACAATCTACCACAACTACCATTATAACAACAATCTACCACAACTACCACCATCACTCACAGCGAGGAGTCTCTCAGCATGTGACATAAACAGAGCGTCACCTATCATTTCCGGTCACCCCCACCCTCTCCACATCTCCCCTCATCCTTGCCCCTTCCCACCACCTCCCCCTTCGCTCCCCTCACCACTTCGTCCCCTCTCCCCCCCTCTTCAAGCTCTTGGCCCCCCATCTACCCCTTCACTCCCAACGTAAACTCTCTCCCTTCCTCTCCATAGCTTCTCACTTGCCCCCTACACCCCCTTTCTCTACGGCTTACTATTCATCTCTCTCTCTCTCTCTCCGGTTCCTCCTCTTTCCGCTCTCCTAATTTTCTTTCCCCTACTTTCCTCTCTTCTCCTCTCTCACACATCACTCCTCTCGCTAACTCTTCCACTCTCCTTTCCTTCCCCTCATTCACCTTTTGATTCCCTTACCATTTCCCTTAACTACCTCCCCTCTCTCCTCCCCTCCCTCTCAGTTACAATCCTTACACCTATCCCTCTCCTTCCCAATTAGACTAAGCTCCTACATGGTGGTATTCTAGTGGGTTAAGCTGATTTTTATAACTTCTTCGTTATTATTTTCATTCTTCATACATACGCTGACAGTCTCTCTTTTGTTATTTAGCCTATGGAAACCAAGTATATATTAGAATGATTTAAATAACATAGGAGAGAATAGTAAGGTGTAATATGCATAATAAATCTCTTAGGAAG